>NC_091339.1:2779669-2892169 GCF_038502225.1 Cherax quadricarinatus
TGTTGGCATTATTCTACATAATGTACATTATAATTGATTTTTATTTCACATTTTATTATTTATATTATTGTACCAGCTCAGTGTTGTGGAAATACTGGATTTTCCTGATCTGAAGCTGAATTGTTAATAGGTTTTTCACCTGATATGTTTTATTTTTTATTTTAATACATTTTTCTGTTGTTTTAGTTACAATACTTATACGTCTGGTGATATAATCGGTCTTCCATCTTACCTTTTGTGATTGTTAGTACAATGTTTACCATTTTCTGATCCACAGTGGGTAATGTATCTCCTCCGGGGTTTGTGTGTCTGTGTAAGAGTGTGTGGGTGTATCTTTAATGGTCTTTTGTACTCACCTAGGTATATGTAGGTTGAGTCACAGCAGGAGCTGTGACTAACCCCTCGCTACTAGGCTACTCTTCCTGCTCCATGAGCTTTTTAACATACCTCTTCTAAAGCCATGTATGGATCTTGCCTCCACTACATCACTCTCAGACCATTCCACTCCTGGACAACTCTGTGACTGAAGAAATACTTCCTAACATCCCTGTGATTCATCTGAGTCTTCAGCTTCCAATTGTGACCCTGTTTTTGCTGTAATTCCATTTCTCTGAGAAACATCTTTCTCTCTGTCCACTTTAATAATCCTCTCAGTATTTTATATGTCGTTATCATATCCCCCCTATCTCTCCTGTCCTACAGTGTCGTCATGTCGATTTCCCTTAACCTCTCCTCGTAGGACATGTCCCTTAGCTCCGGGACTAGTCTTTTTGCAAAACCTTTGCACTTTCTCTCCCCTCAAGGGAGGTTCCTTGACGCTGGTGAGGGGCTCTTGTTCTCTGGAACTGGATCTGTGCTCCGGTTCCCTGAATTGAGCCTGAATACCTTCCATCCCCTCCCCCTACATGCGCTGTATAATCCTACGGGTTTAGCGCTCCCCCATGATTATAATAATTGCACTTTCTTTGATTTCCTTATATGCTTGGCTAGGCGTGGGTTCCAAACTGGTGCTGCATACTCCAATATAGGCCTGACATACACGGTGTACAGGGTCTTGAACGATTCCGTATTGAGATATCGGAATGCTATTCTTAGGTTTGCTAGGCGCCCGTATGCTGCAGCAGTTATTTGGTTGATGTGCGCCTCAGATGTGGCTGGTGTTATACTCACCCCAAGATCCTTTTCCTTGAGTGAGGTTTGTAGTCTCTGGCCCCCTAGACTATACTCCGTCTGGGGTCTTCTTTGTCCTTCCCCAATCTTCATGACTTTGCACTTGGTGGGATTGAACTCCAGTGTGTGTGTGTGTGTGTGTGTGTGTGTGTGTGTGTGTGTGTGTGTGTGTGTGTGTGTGTGTGTGTGTGTGCGTGTGTGTGTGTGTGCGTGTGTGTGTGTGCGTGTGTGTGTGTGTGTGGGTGGGTGGGTATGCGTGCGCGATCTCGCATGAACAAAGTTTACATTCGCGCGTGTACACATTGGAAAATAATATATGCATTTCTGAAATATTAGACACGTCTTGTTCTCATGAAATATAACCTTTTTCTTAGCCGTTTGGTATCAGCTTCTCTTCCCTCTCTATCTCCTTAACTACTCTCACCTTCACTGCTCTCACCTTCGCTGCTCCCACTTTCCTTTTCATCTTATGTATCGAATTCACAGTCTACTCCCATCCCACCACTACCTATATTTCCGTCCCTTAATCTTTCTGCGTTTATCCTTTCTTTCCTGCCCTTTTCACTGTCTCTCTTATCCCTTCCACCTTTTCCACTCATCACACTCCCTCTGCTCTGTAACTTGAGCAAGAGTCGCAACCACGTTGGCTTCCCATCTGCCTTACTCAGTCACCATGGTAACAGCATGTGCCAAGTGACAGGTTACTCTGGACGAGAGAAGGAGAGTGGCCGCCCATGTCAACCTACACGCCCACTCGTTACCTCCTGCCTCATTACCATAATAGTTGTCGCTCGTTAGTGCTTATCCTTGTTATCCACTTGCTCAATTCCCACGAGATCTCGAGCACTTGAACCCGGTAATTGGTTATCTCAGGATACGTCAAGTCCAGTGCTGCTGCTGGTGTTGCTGATGCTGCTGGTCTATTATTCTGGTCCACCACGGACCTCAGGATCAAGTGCAAAACGTCTATTTTGTGATGCCTTCTCGAGGAGTCATGTAAAGTATGGTCTCTTCCCTGCAATACTTAACGTTGGATAGCATATCATTGTCAAAAAAAAAAAAAAAAATCCAGTACCTGGCTGTCGGTACCACTCCTTCACTGGTCTGTATCCAGTACCACTCCTTCAATTGGTCTCTTTCTAGTGCCTGTCTGCCCGTATCACTCCTTCACTGGTCTGTATCCAGTACCTGACTGCCAGTACCGCTCCTTCACTGCCTAACAACGAAGAAATTTTAGTTTCAATATGGCTCATTTGTGTATTAAACTTCTTTGTATGACTTTCTGCTTCCTCCAAGCTTAGTTTGACTACTTTGTCTCGCTACCCCTGAACATATTATACCTCGTGTAGTTACAGATGCTGAAGTTTAGTTGCAGGGGCTGAGGTGTAGTTACAGTGGCTGAGGTGTAGTGACAGGTGATGAAGTGTAGTTACAGGATCAAAGGTGTAGTTACAAACGCAAGATACTTCTGGTATTTTCCTGCAACATTTCAGAATAATTTTCTATGAGCAAATATCAGAGTAACCTTGTAACACATTCACTTTCTTAAATCGACCAAAGTGTGTGTGTGTGTGTGTGTGTGTGTGTGTGTGTGTGTGTGTGTGTGTGTGTGTGTGTGTGTGTGTGTGTGTGTTTGTATGTGTGTGTGTGTGTTTGTATGTGTGTGTGTGTGTGTGTGTGTGTTTGTAAAATTATCTTCAGCAATTTTTTAACGAAATATTTTTTTTTAATTTCAAATTGTTGTAGCACTTTGTACATCTTAATTCATTCCAAAGGTCACCCAATCTGTGAAGAAAAAATTCTAGTATGTATTCCTAAGGCTCCACGTTTTTCTGAATTTCCAACTGTGCTCTTTTGTTGTCCCTGTTTCAGGTTCTAAGAAATTTTTATTTTCTCATGCACTTTTATGATCTTATATATGGTTGTCTCCTCTGTTCCTCCTATCAGACAGCTTGTGCATCTTTAATGTTTTCAACCTCTCATTATAACTTGTAATTTTTACCTCTGGTGCCCATTTTGTAAGGCTTAGCATGTTTTCTTTACACATTTTTACAGGTGTGTGAACCACACTGTCGCTGCATATTACAATGTTTGGCCACGTATATAATTGAATGAGGTGTTTCATAGTTCGCCAGTATACCATACAAGTTTCTCACAATATTTTTTTTAATACCACTAGATCCCTGTGTTCGCGCACGGGGAGAGAGAGAGAGAGAGAGAGAGAGAGAGAGAGAGAGAGAGAGAGAGAGAGAGAGAGTACTCACCTATTTTTGGTTGCAGGGGTCGATTCGTAGTTCCTGGGCCCGCCTCTTCGCTTGTCGTTACTAGGTCCACTCTCTCCCTCCTCCAAGAGCTTTATTGTACCTCTTCTTAAAGCTATGTATGGATCCTGCCTCTGCTACATCACTTTCCAGATTCTTCCACTTCCTGACCATTGTATGACTAAAGAAATACTTTCTAACATCCCTATGACTCATTTAAGTGTGTGTGGGTGTGTGTGTGTGTGTGTACTCACCTAGTTGAGATTGCGGGGGTCGAGTCCGAGCTCCTGGCCCCGCCTCTTCACTGATCGCTACTAGGTCACTCTCCCTGAGCCGTGAGCTTTATCATACCTGTGTGTGTGTGTGTGTGTGTGTGTGTGTGTGTGTGTGTGTGTGTGTGTGTACTCACCTAATTGTACTCACCTAATTGTGGTTGCAGGGGTCGAGACTCAGCTCCTGGCCCCGCCTCTTCACCGACCGCTACTAGGTCCTCTCTCCCCCTGCTCCATGAGCTTTATCATACCTCGTCTTAAAACTGTGTATAGTTCCTGCCTCCACTACATCGCTTGCCAGGCTATTCCATTTCCTAACTACTGTATGACTGAAGAAATACTTCCTAACATCCCTTTGACTCATCTGAGTCTTCAGCTTCCATTTGTGACCCCTTGTTTCTGTGTCCCATCTCTGGAACATCCTGTCTCTGTCCACCTTATCTATTCCACACAGTATTTTGTATGTAGTTATCATGTCTCCCCTGACCCTCCTGTCCTCCAGTGTTGTCAGACCGATTCCACTTAACCTTTCTTCATAGGACATTGTGTGTGTGTGTGTGTGTGTGTGTGTGTGTGGTGTCATGTATGGAAGTTTGCACTTGTGTGCATGCTTGGTGTGGGAGGTGTGTGAGTGGGCAGGAGTTTTATTGGTGCGCCAGAGTTGGGTGTTGGTTTGGGTTGTGTGAGGAAGGGTGGGGATACTAGTGGGAGGCCACCCACTCGCGCTCAGACAATCCCCAACCATTCCTGCCGAGCCTAACAGATGAAGTCATTTGCCAGCCACTCTCCAGCCCTGCCTCTGACACCTTCCAAAATTTTACACCTTTATGTAGGGATTTTGAAGAACCAGGCATCACGAATATAAAACTGATCTAAGAAAATGAAATCTAAAACAAAATTATGGGTGGATGTTGGTATCTGTGGTCGCGTTGTACCCTGAAATAGTGAGACTGAACAGTCATTTTCTCCGTGCGAAAAAAATGCAAACTATTGTCAACTTTTAACTCATAATATTTAAGGTTTTTGTAAAATTTGAATACTCCTCGCTATATATTCATGGAAGTTCTGTGCTAGGATGAAGGATAAACTGTTGGGATGGGAGCAGGGGAAAGCGGGGTGGGCAGGGGCTTCACTCTACCTCTACTGAATTTCCGGGTGTTGAATTCCAGTTCATGGCCCCGCGGATTTTACTTTGAGTCGGCCATTACGTATTAAAGCCAGGGGCGATGATCCTGCGACTCTTAACTGGTTTAATGGTGTATACCCTCAAGGAAGGTGGATACTCTTCATACTTTTGAGTGACTTTTGATCCAGAAAAATGGAGGTCTGCTTTCCATGGATTTAGTCTGATAACCTCTTCCCCAGGCACTCTGACCCTTGCGTGTTTAACGCTTCCCCATAAATACGATATTGGAATAATTGCTTTTAAATTCATGTAGGAAATCAGTCTCTCTGCTAGTCTCCAGTTCACTCCACTTTGATTAATAATCTTATATTGTCTCTGACGTTTGCAGCCCACATGCAGCCGATAAAGCAATTAAATTATTGAGAATACTTCAAAATCCTAAATGTGTTCTCATTAGAGCGGAGGAATGAGATACATGAATATTTATATGTGAAAGGTACATAAAAGCCTAGTCCCTAATCTTTATGCTGCAATAACTTTCTACAGTGAGAGATATTGAAGAAAATGTAAAATAAACCCAGTGAAAAACAGGGGCGCCGTGGACACAATAAGAGAACATTGTAACAGCATCTGTGGACCCAAGCTTTTAAACAACTTACCAGAAGACATCAGAAATACTGAAATACTTCCAACTGCTGAATCAGCCAGACAGGGGAGGATATGTATGCCAACAACCTGACTGACCAGGCAAGCACCAGACGACAAGCCTGGCCCATGCGAGGCTGCGGGTATATGAAAGCTCTCAAAACCCTTCAGAGGTAGGTCAAGGGTATAATGTTGCTGAGATTCATATGACTTAAGTTTTCATGTATCCTGAGCCCTCCCGTGTGAAATAGCTTATCACTGTCTACCTTATCTATGCCCAAGATTATTTTGCAGGTGGTGATCATATCTCCTCTTGACCTAATCCTCCAGACTCGAGGTCAAGTTCAGACAGCTTTTCTTGGTAGTATTTGTTTCTGAGCTTACGTACTGGTCTGGTGGCAAACCTCTGAACTTCGTTTTTTTTTTTACTAGGTATAAGTTGCACTCTATTTGCTGCATTATGTTTGTGTTGAAAATTATGTGAATGTATCGTTGTTCAGATTTCTAAGCCTGTTTTTCATTTATTAGTTTGGCGTGCATCACTAATGTTGGAACAAGACACAGAATGCAACCACTTAGGACATGTTTATCTGTTACGTTGGTCCTGGGACTTTGGTCATTCCAAATGTACATAATAGAAAGAAAAAGGTTCAAAGGTTGAATCCCTTTTAATAAACATTTACTAACTGCTTGCATACTTTTGTATTCAGTGATGTTTGCGTGCTTCAGAGGGATCTCTTCTCATCGACGTTTAATTGAATTTCACGTGTTGGAATTGACATAAGAACATGGGAAAGAAGGGGCACTGCAGCAGGCGTACTGGCCCAATCTGGTCAGGACAAGACAAGACAAGAAAGTTTAGATAAGACCCTTGTGGGGTGATCGGGGAAGTGGGAATAGGGGAAGAGTAGATGGGTGAGAAGAAGGTTATGAGTAGAAGAGATAGTGCCAGGGCTTAACCCAGCAGCTAGGCGCTCGTGGGGCGGACTGGAGAAACAGGAAGGGTAGTCTGAAGACGAGAACGCATCGTTCTTAGTTGGTGAAAGTCTTGATTCTTGGGTAGTTTGCAGCAGTCTTGATCGCAGGTGGGGACAACAGACGCAGCTCAGTTGTAGGTGTTATTTAGCGTGGAGCATTTGAGGAAGAGTCGTTTACAAATTTCTTGAAATTGGTTCTGGAGAGGTGGTACAGTTTTGTTTTGTTACCAAAAGTCAAACGGAGCGGTTTTATGAACTCCAGAACTTGGGTAAGAGTAAAATCGTGTGGAATCTCACAAGCGAATTTAACGGACCCAGCACAGAGCCCTTTGTACAGTTTTGTGCAGGTCATAGGGTCCTCATTCGAAGATGTGTAGAAGATATTTGTCCCAAGTAGGTGAGCTGGTGCAGGAGTCAACAACAACTTCCTCCTCTTCCTCAGAAGAAGATACAGAGGGCGTGTCTTCGATGGTGCTGGCTGATTGGTCCATTATAGTAGTGGTGGAAGAAGTCGATGGTGACCTCTCATTGGTGGTAGTGGAGCTTACTGGTGTGGAAACATTGACATTATTTGAGGTGGTCTTGAGTATGGCTGAAGAAGGTGGAGAAGCAGGGAAAGTAAACTCTGGCATGTTGTTCAACCTGAAGAGCTCATTAATGGTGATGTTGAAAGTTCCAGGGAGAGCCATATTCTGCATGTGGGCATACACTATATAGTAGTACATTTTGGTTGGGTCACAGTTAGGTATGAAGGTGGTGGTGGAGGGTTGAGTAGCCTGGAGAAGTTTAGTGGTATCAACCTGTAATTTGGTGATAGGAGCGTAAGTGGGAGATCTGGAAGAGGACTTCTTCTGTGCTGCTTCTTGAGTTTTTTCAATATTTCACGCCGTGTAGGACATTTTGCAGCAAGAGTGTAGTGGTTGCTCTTGCAATTCAGGCAAGTTGGTGTTGGTGGAGTGATAGTGGAGCAGGTCTTGAAATCGTGGCCCTCACAACCACAGGTCGTGCAGAACTTCCTGTCCTTAATGGGACAGTCCGTAGTGCTGTGGATATAAGAATAGCAATTCCAGCAGTGTGGGATATGGTGGTACCTTTCTGCTTCAATATAACTGGACTGGGGCATATGAAATAATAATAGATGGCCAGACCCTCAGCCACATCAATAAAAGTGATTTTTAACATGGATGAAGCAGTAGGGATTCTGGTAGTGCGCTCCACTGTAGCCCAGGAGTTCTGGTCTTCAGTGGAGGTCTTGAAGTCATCATTGGGTTTTGAAATAAGAAATTTGTCCAGTTTCCTGAGGACGACAGTCCTCTTGGCTATTACAGCGGGAGAGGACATGACGGTGAAGCTTCGGTCATTGAGAATGGTGGTGCCGGCGGAGGTGAGTAGCTTTTCAGTCTCAACATCATCGTTGCACAAGACAATGAAGGCGTCCTGGAGCGTCAGAATAGTGTTAAACCTCATTTGCGAACCGCCCCCTAACGGCAGCTGCAAGTGCAAATTTTGAGGAGTCGTTCACAGTTCCACTGCAGGGTATAATCTTAATACGATTAGGATAGCTCATCGTAAAAAAATCAAAGACGATGACAGTAAAGGTAAAGGTTCCCCTCCCCAGTGGGGATCGTAGGGAGACATAAAGATGAGAATCAGAGCTTCTGCGACTTCACAGGGCGAGGTCTGTAATTTATGCATTCAAGAGGAGCAGAGTGGCTGGTCAGGTCTAACTCACAGCCACCCCACACCCACTCATGTATTTGCCTAACCTGTTTTTGAAACTACACAAAGTTTTAGCTTCATTGACGTTACTCGAGAGTTTCACTCATCCACAACTCTATTACCAAACCAGTGCTTTCCTATATATTTTCTAAATCTAATTTTCTTTCCAACTTGAGCCCAAGACTGTCGTTCTTGGTAGGTCATTTGCATACTCGTTATTAGTATGGGACCCGAGACTGACGCTTGTGGGACTCGCTAATTACGCTCATTCATTCTCACACTTTGCCCCTCAGTGAATTATTGTCTTCTCATACAGGATTTCCTTAACTCTTTCTCGTACCTTGCTTGTCACTCTGGCTAGTCACACAGTACTGTCACCAGTGTGTGTGTGTGTGTGTGTGTGTGTGTGTGTGTGTGTGTGTGTGTGTGTGTGTGTGTGTGTATACTCACCTAATTGTAGTTGCAAGGGTCTAGTCATAGCTCTAGGCCCCGCCTCTTCACTGGTAGACACTAGGTCACTCATTTCTCCGTGAGCTTTTTCTTAAAGCTATGGTTGGATCCTGCCTCTACTACCTCACTTTCCAGACTATTCCACTTCCTAATAACTGTATGACTGAAGAAATACTTCCTAACATCCCTGTGACTCAGCTGAGTCTTCAACTTTCAATTGTGACCCCTTGTTGCTGTGTCCCATCTCTGGAACATCCTGTCTCTGTTCACCTTGTGTGTGTGTGTGTGTGTGTGTGTGTGTGTGTGTGTGTGTGTGTGTGTGTGTGTGTGTGTGTACTCACCTAGTTGAGGTTGCAGGGGTCGAGTCCTAGCTCCTGGCCCCGCCTCTTCACTGGTCGCTACTAGGTCACTCTCCCTGAACCGTGAGCTATATTATACCTCTGCTTAAAGCTATGTATGGATCCTGCCTCCACTACATCGCTTCCCAAACTATTCCACTTCCTGACTACTCTGTGGCTGAAGAAACACTTCCTAACATCCCTGTGATTCATGTGTGTCGTCAACTTTCAACTGTGCCCCCTTGTTACTGTGTCCCATCTCTGGAACATCCTGTCTTTGTCCACCTTGTCAATTCCTCTTAGTGTTTTGTATGTCGTTATCATGTCCCCCCTATCTCTCCTGTCCTCCAGTGTCATCAGATCGATTTCCCTTAACCTCTCCTCGTAGGACATACCCCTTAACTCTGGGACTAGTCTTGTTGCAAACCTTTGCACTTTCTCTAGTTTCTTTACGTGCTTGGCTAGGTGTGGGATCCAAACTGGTGCCGCATACTCCAATATGGGCCTAACGTACACGGTGTACAGGGTCCTGAACGATTCCTTATTAAGATGTTGGAATGCAGTTCTGAGGTTTGCTAGGCGCCCATATGCTGCTGCAGTTATTTGGTTGATGTGCGCTTCAGGAGATGTGCCTGGTGTTATACTCACCCCAAGATCTTTTTCCTTGAGTGAGGTTTGTAGTCTCTGGCCCCCTAGACTACTCCGTCTGCGGTCTTCTTTGCCCTTCCCCAGTCTTCATGACTTTGCACTTGGTGGGGTTGAACTCCAGGAGTCAATTGCTGGATCAGGTCTGCAGCCTATCCAGATACCTTTGTAGTTCTGCCTGGTCTTCGATCGAATTAATTCTTCTCATCAATCAGGTGCCCACTCTGACACCTCGCCACGTACCATGACTCGTTGCTGTCTTCCTGACAAGTATTCCCTGATCAATTGTAGTGTCTCCCCTGTTATCCCTGCTTGGTCCTCCAGTTTTTGCACTAATCTCTTGTGTGTGTGTGTGTGTTACTAGTTGTCAGAGGCACTTGTCGATTGACACTTGGCCTGTTTTGTGTGTGTGTGTGTGAAGTATGTTGGCATTTGTGTGTAAAACATCTGAAGAAGCTAACTTAGGGATTAAATGCTAACGAGGAAAGGAATTTACTACTGAATGCCGGTAACTTTCTATTTTCCTAACATAACTTTTATAAAAAAAACTTTCGTATTTTAGTGAAAGTGTTTAGAATTTTAATCATGGTCTTCACTGCTCTCTCTCTCTCTCTCTCTCTCTCTCTCTCTCTCTCTCTCTCTCTCTCTCTCTCTCTCTCTCTCTCTCTCTCTCTCTCTCTCTCTCTCTCTCTCTCTCTCTCTCTCTCTCTCCCCCCCCCACACAGCATGTCAAGAAACTAGAGAAAATACAGAGGCTTGCAATGAGATTTGTCAGGCAGCTAAAAAATGTACTGTGAAGGACTAAAAAAAAATTAAACCTGATGTCATTACACGATAAAAGAACCAGGGAAAACATTATTAAGATGTAAAAAAAATATTGGGAGGACTTGATGGGGTGGACACACAAAGACTGATCGAGAGCACAGTCGGAAATTAAAGACAAATTAGTCAGGAATGATCTGGATGAAGAAGCGGTGGAGGCAAGAATCTATACATAGATTTAAAAATAGTCGTGGTAGAGCCCACGAGGCTGGGAGGGCGTGGTGAGCCTTGGTCAGGGTTAGTTAAGATACAAGACCAGGATCTAGAGAACATGAATATATTTCGGTTACTGGACGACCCGACAATATCCTTGCATTGCATAACCCCAGCTCCCTGTATGCCAGTGCGCGCGGTAGGAATAGTGCAGAGGGCAACATAAGTGTCTAGTGCACTTAAATATTAGCGTTAAAGATTTGAAGTGAATCAGAAAAGGCCATCACATATTATCAACAGGACACTAATTTCACAATGTCTTCAGTCAAAATGGCAAATTAGGACCTACACAGCCTAAAACTAGTTTAAACTTCCCATTTTGAAACACCAGCTTTGAAGCCAAACTGATGAAGCATTTCCTTGTCTCAGAGAGAAAAGTATCGAAAAATACATCGGCACATTAAGTTTGAAGCCTCTCAGAGCTGCATTATCAAGTTGTCAGCTTCGAAGTATTGAAGCCAGTTGGTCAGGGACTCGAACAGGGATAGTAAGAAAGACGAAAGTGAAATGTGAACATTCATGAATATGATGTAGCCTAATTTTTAAACAAAGGAATTATATGCAGTGACATAGATGGGTAATCTCAAAAAGGCTGGAGCTCATTCATAACATAAATAGAAAATAGGGGAAAATATATTAAACAATTTGGTATTCAAATATTTTAAGCTATTTGGTATTTAAAACACGCTACTCGGTAAAAAAAAATAGAGACGGTCGGGGGAAAAAATTGTGGTAGAATAGCAATATTATTAAAAAACAAAACAAAACAAAAAAACTTTGAAAGCTACGGAAACTATAACGCAGAATTTTAATAGTGTAGAACGTTCGGTGGTATATACCCAAAATGCATGTAACCCACTGCTCAGTAATAGTTAAAGAAGAGAAATGCATGTATCCCACTGCTGAATAATAGACGAAGACAAATACAAGCAGCCCACTGTTCAATAATAGTTGAGCAAGACAAATGCATGCAACCCACTGCTCAATAATAGTTGTTAGGTTAAAGGACACACGTACAACTAATGTGACATTGTATTGTGGCAACGTTTCGCTCTCCGTGAACTTTGTCAACCAAAACGTTGCCACAAAATGTCACATTAGTTGCACATGTGTCCTCTTACCTAACATATTATCGGTAATTCTACAAACATTATTACAATAACAGTTGACGAAGACAAATCAAAACACATTAGAGCAGGGTAAGAAATTTTAATTATAAGTGAATATTAAGCCTCCCTATATTTTTCTTATTTTTTTTTCTTTATTGAAACATTATCCACAAACATTACCTTTAAGGTAAAGTTGTAATAAGATCTATTAAAAATGTAACATATGTTTCCAGTAAATTAGCTTTTTAATGAGGAGAAAATTTTAATGTATTTGAAAGTGATTTTATCTGTGACCTTTTTATGGCTCTGTCAGACCAACTTCTGTGGCATCTTACACAGGCTGCCAATGATACTGAAAAGCTGTGTGTGGGGGGGTGTAAGTGTTGTGTGTGTGTGTGTGTGTGTGTGTTTGTGTTTGTGTGTGTGTGTGTGTGTGTGTGTGTGTGTGTGTGTGTGTGTGTGTGTACTCACCTCGTTGTGGTTGCGGGGGTCGATTCATAGCTCCTGACCCCGCCTCTTCAACTGGCCGCTACTCAGTCACTCTTTGCACTCCGTGAGCTTTATCATACCTCTTCTTAAAGCTATGCATGGATCCTGCCTCCACTACATCACTTCCCAGACTATTCCACTTCCTGACAACTCTGTGACTGAAGAAATACTTCCTAACATCCCTGTGATTCATCTGAGTCTTCAACTTCCAACTGTGACCCCTTGTTGCTGTGTCCCATCTCTGGAACATCCTGTCTCTGTCCACCTTGTCTATACCTTTCAGTATTTTATATGTCGTTATCATATACCCCCTATCTCTCCTGTCTTCCAGTGTCGTCAGGTCGATTTCCCTAAACCTCTCCTCGTAGGACATAACCCTTAGCTCCAGGACTAGTTTTGTTGCAAACCTTTGCACTTTCTCTAGTTTCCTTATATAGTTGGCTAGGTAAGGGTTCTAAACTGGCGCTGTGTGTGTGTGTGTGTGTGTGTGTGTGTCTGTACCTACACACGTGTACTCGTCTATACTCATCTGTGTATGTGGGTTTTATTTCGTATCTGAGTTTGTAGGGGTAGGAGTTCAGTTCTTGGTTCCGCCACTTACGTTTTAACTGCCGAACATAAAATATTTTTATCCTATGTAGTTTCCATTTGTTTCCCCTGAAGAAGAAAAGACACAAGACGCAGAGCAAGCTTCTATTGGCTCAACGTTTCGCTCTTTATAAATATTTACAACTTTTTAGTTGAACGTTTCACTGTGTAGGACTTTATTTGTCGTGTGTAATTTCTTACACACGACAAATAATGCATTTACAATTCCCTTTAAAACAACTTTAAATATAAAGTTTTGGTAATATGTGAAAAAATAGTATAGCATATAAGTACAATGTTTATGTGAAATAGTGATTTGTTCTGGTCCTAATATAGACTGAGCTCAACCAGGGCATTAGAAATTACCACATTAAAAGTCACTAAATCTAGATAACTAAGACACGTGCAACAGTTGGGTATGTTTATTTCCCAAACGTTTCACCTGCGTAGTAGGCTTACTTAGATCCGATTCAGAGACAGCAATGCATGGGTATCATAATTAGGCACTTGTGTATCGTAACTAGACACTTGTACAACACTTGTGTATCATAACTAGACACTTGTACAACACTTGGGTATCATAACTAGACACTTGTACACCACTTGGGTATAACTAGACACTTGTACAACACTTGGGTATCATAACTAAACACTTGTACAACACTTGGGTATCATAACTAAACACTTGTACAACACCTGGGTATCATAACTAAACACTTGTACAACACTTGGGTATCATAACTAAACACTTGTACAACACCTGGGTATCATAACTAAACACTTGTACAACACCTGGGTATCATAACTAAACACTTGTACAACACTTGGGTATCATAACTAAACACTTGTACAACACTTGGGTATCATAACTAAACACTTGTACAACACTTGGGTATCATAACTAAACACTTGTACAACACCTGGGTATCATAACTAAACACTTGTACAACACCTGGGTATCATAACTAAACACTTGTACAACACCTGGGTATCATAACTAAACACTTGTACAACACCTGGGTATCATAACTAAACACTTGTACAACACAAGTGCTGCACGTATTTAATTCATCATAACCATGTAAACACTACTAAGAGCGCACAAACTCGCGCAGTGTAAAAAATATCACTAAAGTATGGTAGGTACCTAGGACTTCACTCGCTTTATTTTTTGGGTATTAATTTTCGTTTAAAGAAATTGCTTTGATGAGGAATTATTTACCCCGAGAGGAAGTGCACGTGGCATTTCCAACATAAATTTCGCATTTTTAATGAATATGAAATTTAAATCGGATTTGAAAATAAAGATGGATTTAGGGTGGTTATGAAGCATCGATATAAGGGTATACCACACTGGAGGTACATAGTGTATGTATATTTGTATGTACTCGACATCAAGCTTTCCTCTTGGGAGTTAGAAACGACTTAGGAACAAACGTATCAAAAACATAATAATATAATTATTTCTACAAGTACATGTACATGGTATACAGTTCTGGCTGATAAGTGACATACTACCATATAGAAAACCCATTGTTATGCAGAGCATTTCGGGCAGACTAGGTCAGTTTTGTCCCAGGATGCGACCCACACCAGTCAACTAACATCCAGGTACCCATTTTACTGATGGGTGAACAGGGACAATAGGTGTCTTATGGAAACAGGTCCTAATGTTTTTCAGCCGTACCGGCGGATCGATCCCCGGACCTCAGTGTGTGATCTGAGTGCGCTAGCGATCGAGCTACAGGAATCTCGGTGCTAAAATGTAAAAGAACAATTTACTAATCAGAATTAGCTGTTTATATCACAAACAAATCATCTATTAAAATAAGTCTCCATTAAAATTTAAATTTTAAGAAAATTTATAAATTAACATAATACTAGGAAGATGGCCAGCAGTTCAACGTGTCTTATACAGCATTAAAGCTCACGCTTAAAAGTGATAATTGATGTGTGTGCGGTTGTATAGATGTGACGGAATCGTTTCGTTGAGGCCTCATTCTCACTGTATACAATGATTCCGAGAAGAGGTAGTCTGTGGAGTTACTCAGAACTGTCAAGTCCCCAGAGGTGAGAGGTTGGTTGGTTAAGTCAGTGTTCTCTGAGTGCAGAGTAAGATAGTGTAGAGGAAGCTGAATACAGAAAGATCTACCTATAAGATCTTAAATACGGTATTTAGCATTTCGTGTGGTCTACCTACGTATTGAACGCTACAGCTCGAGTATTTTAACAGACAGATAACATCGATTCTCAGGTCATAGGGCAAAGAATCCGTTTTCTTTTTTAATACCGTTCCTGTGTTATGTTGATTAGTGAGCATAAATTGAAGAATAATCTGTGGGAAGAAGTTCCTTAATATATTACGTGATTCTTTGCTATATCAGTTTTCACATAAAATAGATACACTATTTTGATGTCGCTCTTGGCGATACATTTGTTTATGTTGACGTAGGTTTAGTTGGCAGGATGATGAAGCTTTCATTTGTACGTTGTTACCTAGCTTTGATGTTTCTTGCTTTTCTCCTGAAATTAGTGATGAAATGCGCCCGGTAATGGAGCTAAGAGAAAACTGTGTATATAACTGCACTCTTCTAAATGTGGACTGGAGATTCGTAAAACCCTTCAGGAAACCCGTTACGAGACCCTTTAATGCGTGTGCTGTGGGGTGAGAAGGAATGCAAAATTCATTTTTTTTTGTTGTTGGCTTCCTGTAGACCTCGAACTCCATTGTTATTCTTACAGAGTAGGACGTCTAGGGAAGGCAGGCGACCGTTATGTTCCTATTACATGGTGAACTTGATGGAAGGACGGGCGGTGTTTATTTTTATGAGATCTGCAGTGTTGACGCGTCTAGGGGAGATGAAAAAAATATCATAAGCATATCTTAACCATGTAACATTAGTTGGTATGTGTGGCTTCGCTCTCGTTCTTGGTGTTCCATACATACTTGTCGGTGTTAATCACCAAGTTTGACTTAAGCGAGGCCCTGCCTCCTGCAACTGTATACATAGAAACACGTTTTGCGTCAACATTTCACGATCTCCTGGCACACTGTTGCAACGAAGGAACTGTGATCCATTCTTTAAAAAGAGCTTATTCCCTGTGTTTGGTCATGGGTAGACGTCCGTGCACTTCTCTCGTACACTGCTCTCCAACAGTTTTTGCAGAACCTCTTCCTCATTCACTGACATCTCTCTGTAGATCTGGATAAAGAACACTTCCAAGGCTTTAAATCTCCAGTTTTTAAGTTCAAGTTGTTTGGATGGATGATTCATTAGACCATCGATTTCATCTTCAACATTTGTTAGGGATATTTTCCAGGCTTCGAAGCACCTTCCTTTCGAGTGTCTCTTCATAGCCTATGTGGAGTCTCATTCAGAGAGTCACAAAGAGGGGAAAAGCTGCACTTCTCTCAGGTCCGAGGGGAAGGGGGTGTCATTTCCCTAATGTTGATGATTCTTTGTGTGTTCCCGATCCCATGCTTCACTATGATGTTGCATTCATTATTTCAGCTGAACTAAGAAAAGTGATGGATCTGAATAATGATTGCATCGAAGTCAAGTGTCTTCACCAGCGCATTTTGAAGCTCTGAAATTCAATGCACGAAGGACGTGGAGAACAGTCCATATATATCGGCTTCCTCTTGGTTGCACTTAGCATTTCATTTTCAAGACCTCGCTTCCCAAATGCCTCTCAGTCACCCAGAGTGTTGTTCAGATGTCTTGGGTAGTGTAATTGCTTCACAGCTTCATCCTCAAGAAATCGGAAAAGTTCCGTCTTGTTGGTGCTGTTGAGGAGAAAGTCAGACTAGGCCTTCTGAATTTTTACCTTTGACCTCTCTGTCAGGCGGCTACAGTGCCTGCGGACAGTTCCTGGTTCATGTTTCAGGTGATGTCAAGCCGTGACACTTTTCTCAGCTCTGATGAAAGGTGTTCAGAGAAGCACCTTTGAGGGAATGCCTCCAAGGGTCCTGCTGTATGGGGAATTAAGAGGTGAATAAACTGCCATCTTGTACCAGTCATGTGCCATTCCCAGTTCTACCAACCTATCCACTCACACACACACACAAAAAAAAATCAGAGGCAGAATGAAAACTTGCTTCATCATGTTATATACTGACATCTATTCACAACCAGTCATAGATGAGCGGTCAGTTGTTGAACCCCAAAAATGAAGTAAACCTCAAGATGGCCTCCCTACAAAAGAAATTGGTGGAAACAGAATTGATTTCATTTTCATTTAGACTATTTACTCATAGATGTTTAGATAAAAATTGAATACGCAACAAGGAAAATACATCTATGTCTTTATCTTTAGACCCCTAGGAGGAGATGGGCTCCCCAGGTGGGGCCCCAGTGAAGACTTGCTTATGTTTCTCTTCGAGATCGATTTTGGGGTCACAAAGAACAATAGAAACTCCTTGGTTAAGCTTTTACAAACCTAGAAAGTCACACTTAAGAAATCTTTCTTGCTTTCCCATATATTCCCTCTACCTCAGTTAATATCTCCTTTCCCCCCTTCTCCCCACTCTGTTTTCCCCTCACATAATGCTTCCATCATTTAGCCATCTCCGCTGATGAGTTGAGAGGCTGCTGTCTGAGGTGGGTAACAACACCTGGCCAGGTGTATCTCACTGCTTCATTAGTGGCCCCAAGTGATGTCTCGAGAAAAAAGCTCGCCTTCGCACATTCTCCGGAAATTCAAACCATTTTCGGGATTCTAACCTCATTACTAAATGCCAAGGAAACAATATAAAGCTTATTCTGGCCTCTGTAAGAAGGTCTGCTAGATGAATAGGACACATGTCCAACACTTTTTTATCTTTATTTTCGTAACGTTTTGTTTCCGCAGCAGACTTCTTTAGTCAAATAGAGTTGACTAATATACTGAAGACATTTACGAAGAGTTTGAGGTGCTCATCCCATTAGTCTTGAAAGAAGTTAATGGGTTCTCAGCTTTGATCACACAAGTGATCAGTTGTATGGAACTAAACAACTGTCAAGGCTAAGGGCGTGAATACTTCAAACTCTTCATACTCTGTCTTTAGTATATTAGCCACCTCTTCATTCGACTGACGAAGTCTGCTGAGTAAACGAAACGTTTTGAAATAAACATTCCAAACTGTTAAATGTGTCTTAATTCATGTACTTAGAGATGATGATGGGCAGGTTTGTACGAAGTGATGTGGAAGCAGTGGTACAACATGGTGATGATTAGTTTCAGGCTATTTGGTCTTCTTAAGGAGGGAAATTACGAGTATTTTAGATATATTTTGATGTCTTTCAAGCGGGATAAAAGGTTACTTCAGAGCTGTAGAAGAGTGCGTTATCAGGTCCTACAAAAATATTTTCAGCTCCAGTTAATGGACTGTTTTGAGACCAATATGAAAGGGATGGTTAGGTTGCTGGATGTGTGTGGTTGTGCGTGCCTGTGTGTTGATGTGGGTGGTTGCGTGCACGCAGGGGTTTGGAAAGAAGGGGTTTACTTTTGTAGTTATATTCACTCACTTGGGGTAACAGCATCATACTTCTGGTCATGGGCTGTGCTCTCAGTTACTCACTGACGGTCACACCTTGTCTCATGGGTCCTTTCATACTTTTAAAAGTGTGTATGGAATAAAACACAAATAATCCACACATAGGAGAGAGAAGGTTACGACGACGTTTCAGTCTGACTTTGACCATTTACAAAGTCACACTAGCACAAAAGAGTGAGGGAGCCAGTGTGTATATATAGGCGAGGGGTACAGGGATGGAACAAAGAGAGGAAGAAAAAGTAGTAGTAGTGGTGGTAATGCTGGTAGTGGTAGTAGAAAGTAGAGTAGTTTTAGTGGCACAAAACATAGAAAGGGGAGTGAAGGAAGGCAATAATACTGGTAGTAGTAGTAGTAATAATAGTAGTAGAAATGGGGTAATGCGATGGACAAGAAAAAAAAACACCGCAGGAGAGCTGAGAGCCCACAAGAGGTAGGACCAAAACACAGGAGAGGGGGGGGGACTGAAGGACAGAACACACTTAGGCAGAAAAAAAGAACAAGAAAGAAAAAATTGGAAAGGAGAAGAGGTAGGGAGTGGAGGAGGAGGAGAATAAAGGATCAGGTCAGGTGTTAAATTTTTCCCTGTAAAATCAGATTAATTATAACTGCGTATATCTCTTCTGAACGGCTTCCATATTAATGAGTGATGCATCTTAAAGACAGGATACTACTCAACAAGTTTATTTTGTGTAGGTACAAATGTCTTAATATAATAACATAGTTAAATCCTTGGAATCGAAATCCTTGTGATAGAGAATGCCTCTTCTGATCGGCTTCAAACACTAGAAGCAAGTAATTTTGTATAGAATTTTTTGAGATGTGTAGACTTCTTGAAAAGATCACTAAAATTTACTAAACACTTCAGTAGTTTTCATAGGATTTGATCCGGAGTCTGTCCATTCAGTGTTCTCGTCTCCCACTAACTTCCTCAAAATCTATCATTTATGACTTCAGAACGCCTTACCCGATAGGCTTCAAATTTTTAACAGTGGTAAAATATAACTAGGGAGAGTTTCATGTAGCAGTTGAAATTTGCAGGTGTCCTCTGGATAATTTTATGTAGGCGATTCCTGAAATTGGTTTCCATGTGAGAATTTCAGAAAACTCCCTTCTGATTCACTTCAAACTTTTAATGTTGGGGAGTGTCTTAGGAGAAGGTTGGCACTGTAAGCACTCCAGAAAAAAGTTGGCACTGTAAGCACTCCAGAAGAAGGTTGGCACTGTAAGCACTCCAGAAGAAGGTTGGCATTGTAAGCACTCCAGACGAAGGTTAGCATTGTAAGCACTCCAGAAGAAGGTTGGCATTGTAAGCACTCCAGACGAAGGTTAGCATTGTAAGCACTCCAGAAGAAGGTTGGCATTGTAAGCACTCCAGACGAAGGTTAGCATTGTAAGCACTCCAGAAGAAGGTTGGCATTGTAAGCACTCCAGAAGAAGGTTGGCATTGTAAGCACTCCAGACGAAGGTTGGCATTGTAAGCACTCCAGACGAAGGTTAGCATTGTAAGCACTCCAGAAGAAGGTTGGCATTGTAAGCACTCCAGACGAAGGTTAGCATTGTAAGCACTCCAGAAGAAGGTTGGCACTGTAAGCACTCCAGAAGGTTAGCATTGTAAGCACTTCAGAAAAAGGTTTTTATTGTAAGCACTCCAGAAGAAGGTTGGTATGGTAAGTGGAGTACATAGGTGCCATTTTGCCACTTTTTAATTTCAAAACGGTCTAGTATTATTTTACATTAAATAACTGGAGTTTACCTCTTTTGAAGAGCGTCGACCTTGAGTGGCTGATAACTCTCATGAAATGGACGTTTTTTTTTTTTTTTTTTTTTTTTTTTTTTTTTTTTTTTTTGGGTTTTTTTTTTTTTGGGGGGGGGGGGGGGGTTGAGCTTTGTAGGTGTAAATTTCTTGATTTACTAATGTATTTAATGAACCTGCTATTGTTGGATTCTGTGCAGTAATTAAAGACTGCGTCTTCCTGCCAACTTCAAATTTGTGTTGTGTTTTTTCTGCAAGAAAGCTCCGCCTCTTATTATAAGCTTGAAACTTCAAACGTTGGTAAATCTTAGAGAAAAGTTTGGATAGCTTTTGGTTTGTGTAGGACCCAGTTTGCTATTTTTATTGAAAAAAAAAATACTGTATAATTGAAATACTGGTCTTCATGAAATTATTTGTGAATGTCCCAACTTCATAATGCAACTTATGTGTCTCTTCAAACTTAGTGCCACTCTATTTTGGGATATTGATTTCTGAGATAGATAATGCCTCTTCAGAGTGGCTTTAAACTTTCAAAGCTGATGGTGTATTAGTGGAAGACTGAATTAGTTTTGGGCTGTGTAAGCTCTTATTTGCCATTTATTATTCAAAATATTGAGATAATAGTTTCTGTGAGATAATCTGTGTATGCCCTTTCTGACTTGCTTCAGATACTCGACCCTAATATTTAACTGCATTAGAAACTTAAAACTGCATTACAAAGATCAAAAATAGTTATAATCATAACCTTAATTTTTAAAGGGGTGAACCGGTAAGCCAGCGGAAGGCCACGGTCAGATGACCAAGAGCTCCAGGGGCGGGTCATCAAATGACTAAGAGCCTCGCCAGGAAACGCTTGATCTGTTTCCTGACAAATGTTACTTACCCTACCTCACTGCATTACAAACTTAACACTACGCTATTGCGTACATTGAAGTACAGGGGGATGGGTTGTGCAACACGGGGATAATGCACTATTCCTATTGCGTGTATTGAGGTACAGGGGGATGGGTTGTGCAACACGGGGATAATGCACTATTCCTATTGCGTGTATTGAGGTAGAGGGGGATGGGTTGTGCAACACGGGGATAATGCACTATTCCTATTGCATGTATTGAGGTAGAGGGGGATGGGTTGTGCAACACGGGGATAATGCACTATTCCTATTGCACGTATTGATGTAGAGGGGGATGGGTTGTGCAACACTGGGATAATGCACTATTCCTATTGCATGTATTGATGTAGAGGGGGTGGGTTGTGTAACACGGGGATAATGCACTATTTCTATTGCATGTATTGATGTAGAGGGGGTGGGTTGTGTAACACGGAGATAATGCACTATTTCTATTGCATGTATTGATGTAGAGGGGGTGGGTTGTGTAACACGGAGATAATGCACTATTTCTATTGCATGTATTGATGTAGAGAGGGGATGGGTTGTGCAACACGGGGATAATGCACTATTCCTATTGCATGTATTGATGTAGAGGGGGATGGGTTGTGCAACACGGGGATAATGCACTATTCCTATTGCATGTATTGATGTAGAGGGGGATGGGTTGTGCAACACGGGGATAACGTTCTTGGGAACACACAGTGACCGAAATACATATAGTTTACATTAAATTTGCACCACCGTCACCAACAAGGTACAGTGTCCGTATATAAACAAATGTTGCATGAAATTATAGGTAATTTAATTTCAAGTATAATACAATATAGTGTATACATATTTGGTTACCACTGTTATTGGACATTCAGCGATTTAAGCTGGCAGCGAACCCCGCCTGAATAATGCTGCACCACCACCATAGCCACCACCACTAGTACCACCACCACCACTACGGCTACTGACAACTACCACCACCATGACTACTGACCACCAACACGACTTCTGAGCACCACCGCCACAGGTACTGAGCACCACCGCCACAGGTACTGAGCACCACCACCACAGGTACTGAGCACCACCAGTAACCGGGAGCACTAAAGTAGTGAGTCATTGACAGGTTCCGGGGAAACAACAGGTGTCGAGGATTGACCCAATAAAAAATAACGAAGATTAATTAACTTTAAAAAATGACATTTTATTAATAAACGAGCGAGTGCAAACATTTGATTGAAAAGTAAACGAGAGTGATAGAATAAAAGTGGCGAGAAATATTCGATTCTAACCGAGGGGAGGGATTGGAGAGTAGGAAAAGCTGAGGGAAGGGCACAGAGTGGATAGGAGGGTAGGGAAAACTGAGGGAAGGGCACAGAGGGGATAGGAGTGTAGGGAGAACAGAAAGAAAGGTATAGAGTGGATAAGAGGGTAGGGAGAACAGAGGGAAGGGTGCAGGGTGGATAGGAAGGTAGAGGGAATGGAGGGAAGCGTACAGAGTGGAAGGGAAGGTATAGTGTTGAGGGAAGGGTACAGAGTGGAAGGGAAGGTAGAGTGCCGAGGGAAGGATACAGAGTGAAAGGGAAGGTAGAGTGCCAAGGGAAGGGTACAGAGGAAGGTGGGGGGTGGCACTGGCGGTGGCTACATCAGTGGAATTTATACACTGAAAATAACTTAGCAGTAGCTGCACTGCAGGAGACCCACTGACCTAGGCCTGACAGCCAGTTTGCAACTATTTTTTGATCTGCTAAGTTTTATTTTTAAACTTTACTATGATGCTACTTTACTGCTTGTAGACGAATGAGACACTTGTGCAACACGTTATTTTTGTGAAAATGTTTCGTCAGCTATACCTTCATCAGCCCAATACAGAGTAAATGGGTACAGAAAATTCATCAATTTTTGTTAACCAATTAGCTTGACCTAATTCCAATGGTGAGCGCTGCCCACCTGTAACGCCCCCTCCAACTGCTTCCCCCACTTGACTCCCGTGCATGAGCCCCCTCCCCGTGCACATGCTGTACTTATGTCAAGGCTGACGGACTGAACACGTCAGCTCTAGGCTAAAGGACTTGTTATCTTAATCTTCCGCTTCACATGTTCCACCGTTTTTAGCACTATTGAATTGATAAAGATTAAGATTAGATTGGATTGATTAAGCTACCTTAGTGTTGCACAAGCGTCTAATTCGGCGGTTTTCTAAGACATGTATATAATATCTACAGTGTGACATTCATCTACAATTGTTTACAAAACAGTGCTAGCCTATATTATTTTTTTAAATCTCATATTGCACAGTTTCTGCCCATTGTTAAGAGGTCTAAATTTATTTTGTATTTTCTACACGTTATTTATTTCTTCTTTCTTTACTCTATTAACCTGTCTGTCCCGTCAGTCATACCGCACCTCCTTCTATACTTCACAAGAGAGTGCAAATTCGTGCACTTAATCCATCTTTTGACCAATTTCTGCTATTGGAAATTAATTCTTTGTACGTTTTAAAAACTGTTTTACATCCTTGTATAGTATGGTGAGCACATATGCACAATATAATGTAAGTGTGATCTCATATGATCAGTGTTGTGGCGTAGGACTACACTAGTTGTACCACTAGTATCATCAACCTAGCACACTATTGTACATGTAACATTAATTACTATATTGCTCGTTTTTAGGTCTTCGCTAAGCACCTTTTCTAAATCCTTTTCACAGTCGTATTCATATATACATTATTATTTAATTTATATTCGTTTTTATATAACAAAATTAGTTTCACCTGCAGTGTGCTCCTACTGTATTCTTTATGATAGTTGTGTGTTTGTCACATATTATCACACAGCATGGGTGCCTTGCATAGGGTAACGAAACTTGCCATACTGAGATTGTAGGCTTATGGGTTGGTAATAAGAACATAACATACAAGGCAGGTCCTTATCAAAACAAACTCTACCCAAAGCTACCCAAGAATTTACTCCTGTACCCAATGACACCAATCAAACCCAGCCCCTCGCACTCGTATATTTGTCCAATCTCTTTTTAAAGCTACCCAAGGTCCTAGCCTCGATCACCCTACTGGGAAGATTGTTCCACGCATCCACAACTCTGTTAGAAAACCAGTACTTACCTATGTAAGAACCAATGTCAAGCATTCGAAAGTGAGGGAGCCAGTATATAGTATAGGTGAGGGGGGACAGAGAGAGGGAAAAAAAAGTGGAGTAGTAGTGGTAGATGTAATCCTGGAAGTGGAAGTTTTTTTTTTATTTTATTGAGAGCATATCTTATACAGACATAATACATATATATAGTATAACACTGTGGAGAACAATAAGTACATACATAAATTATCACACACACACACGTTGTTGGACACAGGAGAAGAAAACCGTCACAGACAAAACAAAAAAGAAAGAGCATCAAGCACACTATACATCACTCAAGCCACCTATCAGTATATATAAGAAAAACACATGAAAGTATCACACCATACTCATGTAGGTGTAAGTACAGAAAACATCACACATATATATAATTGCAAAAGAAACACACATTACTAATAAAAAAAACCTTTCTTGGGAGTAAGTAGTGGAAGTAGTGGTATGAGAAGTAGTAGTGGTAGTAGAGAGTAAGGGTTCAGCAGCTACGAGAACTTCAGACTCACAGAGGTTCCGGCAGAGCTTGAGTTACTGTTACTTGCGAAATGCCGTCTCTCCTGCTGGCCTGCACCACACACATGGGAGAGAGGAATTTGGGAATTTATCTTCACAGAAAGATAAAAAATAAATATCATTGCAATGTCCTTATCTGAGGCTTATGGGCGTAATGTCGACACGTATGAATAATATGAATAATAAGACAATTTACAAAGTAAACTTTTATCGGGGCAATGTTTCGGTCAGGGTAGAGCTTTATCAAGCGAAAAGTAGTCTCGGTAAAATCTTGCGTTGAATATTGTGTCTTTATACTCACTGAGGCTTATCAGTGTTCTGTAGTTCATTCTAGCTTTCCTCTGGATGTATCTTGCAACATATTTGTATTTGCATTTCACTTGTGTTTTTGTGTGTATTTTATATCCTTTACATGTGGCACAGTACAGTGTGTTATTATCATCATCCTCACGTGTGGAACAGTGTTGTATGCTGTAGCTGTCATCATCGTAAAATCCTACTGTGAATCTTAACAAATCTAACGTAATTCTGACGTTAAGGATATTGATAGTCAATTTGAAGTGAGTTATCTATCACAACTTATTATGAATTTGTAAGTAGTAGAACGTTTTTAGAGTTCATATATGTATATAGTTCAATTTTTACTGAATGTGATTCAAAGCACTTCCAAATTGAATAGCGCGTGTAAAGGCCTTTGTGGTATACACCATACAATTTTCAAGGTCTTCTTTCAGTCGCATTTATAAAAATTACACTATATATAAAGGAGATTTATGAGGGATCTGACTGTATCGCACAGGCTTGTTAGAGGACCATTAAGTTTCTCTGATTAGCACCTAACCAATTATTGGCTTTAATGTTCCTATTTGCAAACCTTATCTTTAAAAACCTGTTAGTTACGCAACATTTTTCTCTCATTGCAAATATTTTCTGTACTATGTTGCCTACCCTACCTTAGCAAACACCAATGTGAAATACTTACTGCTTATTTCTTCTTGGTTATTAGTTAGTTTCAGCTTTTCGGTAACCCAGTTTTCTCTTTAACTTCATCCGGATATTTACGAAATTTCAGTTTCTCCTGTTCATTTATACTTGTTAATTTGTTGTAGCAGTGTGTGTGATGGATCTCCTAGGATGTCAGCCGAGTATGTGTATTGTGTGTATTGAAGAACTTGTGGTAAAGGAATCCTGTATACAGATCTAGATATTGATTAAATTAAACGTTTAGTCATGAGCGGCTTCATTAATACTGATGAAGCCACTCGTGGCGAAACGTTGTTGATTGGAATGTTGATTGAAAAATCATAGGTGAAAGGGTGATTGTAACGTCATAGGTAAAATGTTGATGGAAACAACATAGGTGGAATGTTGATGGAAGCATCATAGGTGGAATGTTAATTGAAACATCATAGGTGGAATGTTGACTGACACAACATATACGGAATGTTTATTGAAAAAACTTAGATGAAATGTAATCAGATTTTTAGTCATGAAACAAAGATGTTGGGAGGTTGCTGCCACCTTGGCTGGGGATGTCTTAACCAGCGTGTTCCAAGCTACGGCGAAGACCGGAATTTCCCCCAACACAACGACGATGACCGTAATCTCCCCAAGACAAGGACGAATACCGTAATCTCCCTCAAATGGACAGTAAACCCAGTGGCAAGCAGGGACTCCTAGGGAACAAAATAAGAGAACACTGTATCAACATCGTGGTCCTAGACTATTCAAGGTCTTACCAGAAGATATCAGAAACACCGCTGAAAATGGACAAGTATCTTAACCAGGCTATGATGGATATATGTATGAGGCAGTGAGCCAGAAGCAGCAACAGCCTGCATCACCAGGCAAGCGCCAGACAATCCTGACCCAGGGCTGGGCTCCGGGAGTAGAAAAACTCTCGAAACTCATCAAAGATACAACGGCGAAAGCCTTAATTTTCCCCAGCAGCGGTAAATACCGTAATTTTCCAACGACCACAGCGAGAACGGTGATTCCCCCAACATAGTGGCGAAGACCATAATTCCTCCTAACACAGTGGCGAAGACCGTAGTTCCTCTCAACATAACGGCGAAGACCGTAATTTCCCCACCACAGAAAGGAATCTCCTCTCTGGGATTAAGATATTGCCGTCGAAGCAGCTGGTTTATTGGGCACCTCCTATCCTTTCTGTGGGCGAAAATGCAAGAGCACATGGATATACAAAAGACTTAAGCAGGCCCCAAAAGTGTTAACGGGAGTGTGTGTGTGTGTGTGTGTGTGTATATATATATATATATATATATATATATATATATATATATATATATATATATATATATATATATCTCAATAACAATACTACGACTAGCCGAGGACTCGATCCCATGTCGTCTAGCGTAAGCTGGACGCCAAGGTATTGGTCCAGTGTGGTGAGAATGGTAAAGCACTGCGTACCTTGTTCCAAGGTTCGTAGGTTCGAGTCTCCTTCGGCCAGAGATCAGTGTTTGTGTATATTTCGCCTGCTCGTGCGAATTCCTTGCATTGTTAAAATCTCTAGTTGGTCGATGCATGCAGGGGATGAGATGAAAAGCTGTAAGCCTTCTCCCTGAAAGCTGGCTGCCTTGGATCAACGTCTAGCGTAAGCTGGACGCCAACGTATTGGTCCAGTGTGATGAGAACGGTAAAGTACTGCATACCTTGTTCCAAGGTTCGTAGGTTCGAGTCTCCTTTGGCCAGAGATCAGTGTTTGTGTATATTTCGCCTGTTCTTACGAATTCCTTGCATATATATATATATATATATATATATATATATATATATATATATATATATATATATATATATATATATATATATATATATATATATATATATATATATGTCGTGCCGAATAGGCAGAACTTACAATCTTGGCTTAAATAGCAACGCTCATCGTGCCATATAGGACAAGCCAGAATTTGTGTATGCAATAATTTCGCCAAAATCATTCTGAACCTAACGAAAAAAAATATATTTCACTGTGTTTGTTTGGTATTAAATTATTGTAAACAAATCTAAAATATATTTAGTTGGGTTAGGCTAAAATAAATTGTTCTTGCTATAATAAGTTTAGGTAAGTTTTCTAAGATTCGTTTTGGAGCAAAATTTAAATTTTTTACATTAACATTAATGAAAAAACTATATCTTTAAACGTATAAGAGAAAATTTTAGAAAGGACTTAATTTTAAATGAGTTCTTGCTAATTGACCAGTTTTACATATTCGGCACGACATGTATATAATATATATATATATATATATATATATATATATATATATATATATATATATATATATATATATATATATATATATATATATATATATATATATGTCGTGCCGAATAGGCAGAACTTGCGATCTTGGCTTAAATAGCAACGCTCATCTTGCCATATAGGACAAGCGAAAATTTGTGTATGGAATAATTTCGCCAAAATCATTCTTAACCTAACGAAAAAAAATATATTTCACTGTGTTTGTTTAGTATTAAATTATTGTAAACAAATCAAAAATATATTTAGTTGGGTTAGGCTAAAATAAATTGTTCTTGTTATAATAAGGTTAGGTAAGTTTTCTAAGATTCTTTTAGTGCAAAATTAAAAATTTTTGCATTAACATTAATGAAAAAAATATATCTTTAAACGTATAAGAGAAAATTTTAGAAAGGACTTAATTTTAAATGAGTTCTTGCTAACTGACCAGTTTTACATATTCGGCACGACATATATATATATATATATATATATATATATATATATATATATATATATATATATATATATATATATATATATATAATATATACATGTGTATATATTTTTTTAACAAGTCGGCCGTCTCCCACCGAGGCAGGGTGACCCAAAAAGAAAATACTTTCATCATTCAACTCTTTCACCTCACTCACACATAATCACTGTTTTTGCAGAGGTGCTCGGAACACAACAGCTTAGAAGCATATACGTATAAAGATACACAACATATCCCTCCAAACTGTCAATATCCCGAACCCCTCCTTTAGAGTGCAGGCATTGTACTTCCCATTTCCAGGACTCAAGTTCGGCTATATAAAAATAACTGGTTTCCCTGAATCACTTCACTAAATATTACCCTGCTCACACTCCAACAGATCGTCAGATCCCAAATACCATTCGTCTCCATGCACTCCTATGGAACACGCTCACGCACGCCTGCTGGAAGTCCAAGCCCCTCGCCCACAAAACCTCCCTTACCCCTTCCTTCCAACCTTTTCGAGGACGACCCCTACCCCGCCTTCCTTCCCCTACAGATTTAAATGCTCTCCATGTCATTCTACTTTGATCCATTCTCTCTAAATGACCAAACCACCTCAACCCCTCTTCAGCCCTCTGACTAATGCTTTTATTAACTCCACACCTCCTAATTTCCACACTCCGAAATTTCTCCGAAATTGCCCTTAGACAGGACGTCTCCGCTGCCTCCAACCGCCTCTTTGCTGCTGCATTCACAACCCAAGCTTCACACCCATATAAGAGTGTTGGTACTACTATACTTTCATACATTCCCTTCTTTGCCTCCATAGATAATGTTTTTTTTGTCTCCACATATACCTCAACGCACCACTCACCTTTTTTTCCCCTCATCAGTTCTTTCATTAACCTCATCCTTCATAAATCCATCCGCCGACACGCCAACTCCCAAATATCTGAAAAAGTTCACTTCTTCCATACTCCTCCTCCCCAATTTGATATCCAATTTTTTTTATCTAAATCATTTGATACCCTCATCACTTTACTCTTTTCTATGTTCACTTTCAACTTTCTACCCTTACACACACTCCCAAACTCGTCCACTAACCTTTGCAATTTTTCTTTAGAATCTTCCATAAGCACAGTATCATCAGCAAAAAGCAACTGTGTCAATTCCCATTTTGTATTTGATTCCCCATAATTTAATCCCACCCCTTTCCCGAACACCCTAGCATTTACTTGTTTTACAACCCCATCTATAAATATATTAAACAACCTTCGTGACATTACACATCCCTGTCTAAGACCTACTTTTACCGGGAAGTAGTCTCCCTCTCTTCTACACACCCTAACCTGAGCCTCACTATCCTCATAAAAACTCTTTACAGCATTTATTAACTTACCACCTATTCCAAATACTTGCAACATCTGCAACATTGCTCCCCTATCCACTCTATCATATGCCTTTTCTAAATCCATAAATGCAATAAAAACTTCCCTACCTTTATCTAAATACTGTTCACATATATGCTTCAATGTAAACACTTGATCTACACATCCCCTACCCACTCTGAAACCTCCTTGCTCATCCGCAATCCTACATTCTGTCTTACCTCTAATTCTTTCAATTATCACCCTACCGTACACTTTTCCTGGTAGACTCAGTAAACTTATTCCTCTATAACTTTTACAATCTCTTCTGTCCCCCTTCCCTTTATATAAAGGACTATACATACTCTCCGCCAATCTCTAGGTACCTTCCCCTCTTTCATACATTTATTAAACAAAAATACCAACCACTCCAACACTATATCCCCCCCCCCCCTGCTTTTAACATTTCTGTCATGATCCCATCAGTTCCAGCTGCTTTACCCTCTTTCATTCTACGTAATGCCTCACACACCTCCCCCGCACTCACATCCTGCTCTTCTTCACTCCTAAAAGATGATATACCTCCCTGGCCAGTGCATGAAATTACCGCCTCCCTTTCTTCGTCGACATTTAAAAGTTCCTCAAAATATTCTCGCCATCTACCCAAAACCTCCCTCTCCCCATCTACTAACTCCCCTATACACACACACACACACACACACACACACACAATCAAATTTAGGAAATTTACTGAATATATATAGCTGGTATGTTATTTGCATTAATCAGATACCTTGACATAGCACACACGTTATTATGCTGTCTCCATATTCCTCATTGAGTGAATAATCGGGTACATAGTGTTCAGAAGTGATCATAAGACCGACCACGTAATCTGTATTTAGTATGATCATCTGTGTGTCTACCAAACTGCCAGGAGTATTTGTAACAAAGCCTAAGCCTGGCTGCTACGTCAGTCAGTTTACATTGCATGTTATTCTAGTATAGTGATTTTTAATCTAAATAAGTTTTTTTAAACCACAAAGGCTTCTACTTGTATTCCTAGGACATTGTCATTCTTACTCTCTTTTTAGATGTCAGTCTTAGTTGGTTATATATTATTTCAAATTAATTAAGAATGGTGCTCCTTGTTTTTGCACCTTATTGTATGGACTGTGACATCAGCATAACTCAGAGCTACATGTTTGTCAGATAAGTAGAGCATTTAGAAAAACACCATTCAAAATATTAAACAGCATGGGACCGAGAACATCTTCCCGTGGTGTACGTAAAGTTATTTCTTAAGTCTCACTTCTAAAATCTTGGTATGATAATTTAATATCCAACTGAGTTAATTGCCACATCTCGGGATATTAAAAAAGGAACAGAAAGGCACAATACTGTGACTAGAGCAATACACAAATAACCCTCACATAGACGGAAAAAGCTTAGGACGACGTTTCGATCCGATTTGAACCGAAACGTTTTCGCAAGCTTCTCTCTCCTATGTGCGTTTTATTTGTGTAAAAAAGGAAAGTCCCACAGAAATGCTTAATTTGTGAAGGCCATAAAGCACTGCAATAATGGAATAAAAATACTGAATAAATGTGATAGTTAAAGTCAGTCAACTTGGATTCTCTCTCAAGTTGCTTACGACCAGAGTTGTTGGGACGTCACAAGCTGTTCCCACGTTTCGCGCCCTCACGCAAATTTCGCGTAAAAAACATTTAAACTAGATGTATTTCGGATGCAGTGCAATCCGTGTAAGGTATCCCATTATTGTATAACCCCAGTCCCTGGTACGTCAACGCATGCGGAAAGATTAGTGCAGAGTGCGGCGTAAGTTTCTAATGCACAATATTAGCATTGCAGATTTGATGCGAATCAGATTTGATATTCACAAGTTTTCACGCGGAGACTAATACCCCGTTTTTCTTCAATAAAAATAGCTTTTTAGGGTATTCACAGTCCACATCTTCCACTACTTGGAGCTCAAACTGAGGCAACATTCTCTTGTTATTTTAGAGAGACTTATATTCTAGAATTCGCCAGCACATTAAGGTTGAATCCGTCTTGAGCATGGTAGTAAATTATGACACTCGTCCAAGTTGAGAAGCAAATCATCAGCGGGAGAATTTCAGTCAATGTGAGTTAGCGTCACCGAGACGGCAGGAAGTGAAGCAGTACACCATCAACCTCCTCTAGCTTAATTTTTTTAAATAAATTTATTGTTTTAGCTGGTGTAATTTATCCTTAGTGTGATGTGTGCATAGTGTGATGTGTATATAGTGCGATGTGTGCATAGTGTTGATGTGTATATAGTGTGATGTGTATATAGTTTTATATGTATATAATGTGGTATGTATATAGTTTGATGCGCATATAGGTTGATGTGTACGTAGTGTTTTGTGTACATAATTTGATGTGTATATAGTGCGATATGTATATAGTGCGATGTGTATATGGTGTAATTGTATATGTTGTGATGTGTAACTTACTGAGTTGTTTACAGTGGGTCGAGTTGTAACTTCTGTCATTACCTTTTAAACTACAGTCACCGACACTATTGGAAATATTTCCTAACATCCATGCGGCTCTGTTGACCCCTCGCCGCCGCCTCCTGTGCCTCGCATTTCTGTCTGCTGTCAAATCCTCTGAGTATCTTCTATGCCGTAATCATATGATGTGTACTTTTTTTTTTTTACCTGTGACCTGCTTCGGGAGCTTTCCTACTCCTTATGTATAAATGGTTTGAAAAAACTGACTTGATGGCCTGAGCACATCAACTCCATGCTGAGGGGACTGATCGCCTCAGACTCCTCTTCATCTCCCACCGTTCTACTCTGTATTGGACTAAAGAAGCCAGAGGCAGGTCTCCCTGTTGTGTACATGGTGTGGTGATGGTGGTATATATAGTGATGTGTAAATGGTATGGTAATATATATGGTGTACTAATGTGTACTTTGAAGTTTTGTGTACAGGGTATGATGTGTGCATGCAGTAAGTAGTGATGAGCATATGTGTACATGTGTAACGATGTTCACATGTAATGGGGATGTGCACATGTTGTGTACTTGTAGGACTGTGTACATAGTGTTGTGCATGTACATTGTGTACATGGTGTGACATGTACATGTGGTTATATGTACATAGTGTGATTTGCATATAGTGTGTTGATGTGTGTAAGGTATGATGTGATGGTGTAGTGTGTACAGAAAGTGATGTGTACAAGGTGTGCCGACGATGTATACATGGTGTTGGGATGTGTACATTGAGTGGTGATTTGTACATAGTATAGTGATGGTGACATGGGTATAGTGATGGGTGTACCAGTGAGGTAATTACGTTGAACGGTCTACTACAACCCAAGATAATGTCTGGTCTAGTGTCATTGCTTTTCTTCAGTATCCACTGTTAATTAAATTCTTCCCTGAGTAATAATCCACCGTGTCTTCCTCTGTTTTTTATATATATACGTATAGTCCATTGTTCTATTCTGTTTTCGAAAAGAACTCCCATTCTTCCACATCTTTCTTTTCGGTGTGTTAATCTCTTGTTATCTTTACGTCTCTTCGCTTTCTTTTACTCTAGCTTCCAGGATGTACTCATATAAGAAGCGTTTACTTACTATTAGATGTTCCTTGTATTCGCCCCCTTAATGTAGTCAGTTTTACTCCTGCTGATGATTAATTTAGTCTCTTTGGTTCATCTCCTCCCCTCATCCTTGCTGGATCTTTAACGCATCACACAAGGAATTTATTTAACACTGTTTTGATCTCCTCGTCTTTTCTTCCCTTTGCTGGTCCTTTGTCTCTTAGTCTGTTTCTTTCTAGTTGAAGACTCAAGGGATTAGGAGTTTTTAATTTCCAATAATACGTTTTGGTGCTGCCCTCTTCATGGTATTTATTATAGATTCACAGTTGTCCTTATTTTTCTTGAAATTTTCGTGTTGTTTGCACGACTGATTGCAGATTCCTGCTACTACACTCTTTCTTCTGTTGATTTTTGTCCCTGAAATGTGATGTGATTAAAATTTTAAATGTATCATTTCATTTTCTGATTAATATGGCTTCCTTCTCTGTTTTCTCTTATAACACTTATAACTCAACAATTCATTTATATATTTGTGTATCCATATGCTCTTGCGCTACCGTCCATAGGATGGATGTGTGGGTGCAAAATAAAATAGCCGCTTCGAAGGCAGAACAACAACAAAAAATCTAATCGTTATCCCTGTTAATTTAGTTTCTTTTGTTGCTGATATGTCTGGGAATATTACCATTTTTTAACTCGCTTTTTTTTAAATATTCTATTAGCATTTCTGTAAAGAACTTTGGGACATTGTTTGATTCACTCTAATATCAGTGGTTCTTGGGAGTGTCAGGGAAGGGGGAGGTTGTGGGCTGGGTGGTGGTGGTGGTGGTGGTTAATTTTGGGTTGGTAGAACTGTCGGGGTGAATTTTTTTTTGGGTGTGAGATGGTTGTGTAAAACTAAGTGTATGTTGTAGATGGAGATAGACTGGGTGGGGTGGGTATGTGTAGCCTCTGGCTGGGGTGGGTAGGTGTAGTCTCTGGCTGGGTGGGGTGGATAGGTGTAGTCTCTGACTATTCAACATCTTACCAGAAGGTATCAGAAACACGGCTGGAACAAGTGAAGAAGCCTTCAAGAGGAAACTGGACAAGTATATTCACCAGGTGCCAGATCAGCCAGGCTGTGATGGATATATGGGCAGCGGGCCTCCAGCAGCCTGGTTGAGCAGGCAAGCACCAGAAGAGCCTGGCCCATGACTGGGCTCCGAGAGTAGTGAAACTCTCGAAACTCTTCAAAGGTATATCATGAGCAAAGGGATGGGTAGGTGTAGTCTCTGGCTCGGTGGGTTGGGTAGATGTGGCCTCATTTGGTGTGGAAATGATTCACATACCTGGAATCTACCTGGAGGGTGTTCCGGGGGGAAGGTCAACGCTCCTGCGGCCCAGTCCTTGACCAGGCATCCCCGTGGATCAGGGATTGATCAACCAGGCTATTACTGCTGGCCGCACGTAGTCCAACGTACGAACCACAGCCAGGGGTCTATTGGTAATTTGCTTTATGCATGGTGGGAGGCTGTTGAAGAGTCTTGGGCCCCGAATACATATTGTGTTTTCTCTTCGTGTACTAACACTGACGTTTGGTTTCCTTCTATCACAATACTTAGTTGTGGTTGGCAGGGTTGTCTCACCTAGTCTCCCTCCTCATTAATTACCACTTGTAAAGATTCTTAGCCTCTTGAGCCCTATTGTTCTAGTAATTGAAGCTACTTAGCCTGCTTTCCCTACTTCCTCACCTACATCATTCCGCTTCTTAACCACCTTGAAATTAATGTCATCATTGTGGAGACTTTTCTCCGGTCAGTGGCCTTAGCAATCCACCACAGAGAATAATAATAACTGGTGATGGTGGAAGATGTAAAGAGGTTGTTTGAGGTGATGAGTCTCAGCCTTGATGAACCTAGATTAGATGTCCGAGGATGGACACTTACAGACTGAAACAAGTGAGGTGAAACATTTTGGAGACGGTGTCACATGTGGGCGGAGCCCACTGGTGGAGTTTTCATGTACGTTGGTGTTTATTCCCACGATATGATTTACAGTAGTTCAGAAATTTATTACGTACTGTGAGTTTTATCTAGCGACCCAAATCACTTTAAAATCTAGGTATCCATTTTGCTTGTTAGATGATCAGGGGTACTAGAATTTTAACCTGCAATATTTAGGTTGTGAGCTAAAGTGTTTGATCACCAAGCTAGAGTTTACCCTGGGGAGAAAGGAAGGTGGAATAATAGATTTTAAACAAAGCTGAATACAAAGGGCAACAGCAGTGTGCAGTTGTTGTATCCAGCAGCACACTGCTGTTGGATACACACACTGATTGCTGTGTTTCCTTGTAACCCCAACATGTGTGTGGGATGTGATCTCAACAGTGTAGGATGTGACCCCAACATTGTGTGTAAGATGTGACCCCAACATTGTGTGTAGAATATGATCCCAACATTGTGTGTAGGATGTGACCGCAACATTGTGTGTGGAATATGACCCCAACATTGTGTGTGGAATATGACCCCAACATTGTGTGTAGGATGTGACCCCATCATGTCTGAGATGTGACCCCAACATTGTGTGTGGAATGTGATCCTAACATTATGGATTGTGATATGGGGTGTCACATTTAGTGGTTCAGCAGCAGTGTCGCAGCCACTGTACCCAAGCACTGTAACACCATGTTCAGGATACTCTAGCATTGTAACACCATGTTCAGTATACACTAGCATTGTAGCACCATGTTCAGTATACACTAGCATTGTAACACCATGTTCAGTATACCATAACATTGTAACACAATGTTCAGTATACCCTAGCATTGTAGTAGCATATTCAGTATACCCAAAGCATCGTAAATCACATGCTCGGTATACCCCAAACATCGAAATTAAGCTGTTTAGTATACCCCAAGCATTGTAATTAAGCTGGGTATTCTCGTTACAATCCTGGGTTAAGGCACTTGCCGGTCGTTTGATCTGAAGATGATTGGCCGAAGGATGCCTTGTGAGTACTTTGAAGAGTTAATTGGCACTTTGAGGAGGTAATCAAGTATTTAACAGCTCTGGTCAAATGTGGAAAGCCTCTCTACTGCCAGCAGCCACAACTGTAAGGTGTTAATGTATTAGTATTGATGCAGGATGCATTTGCTTATATGTACTCGTCTGTGTACTTGTATGTATCTGTCTTTATTTACTTATATGTTGTCACCCATGCTTGTAAATGTCAACATTATATTGGCTAGGTTATCACGTGTTGCTGCTGCTGTGTTGGTGTGTGCATCAAGGGTGAGATTTAGGATGAAGGTTATTTCCAAGTCTTTTATCCTGTCACTTTGCATGAAATTGTTTCCCGAGATGGTACTCTTGCCTCCTTCCTCCGTGTGTAATCTCCATCAATCTGTAATATATCTCTAGAGTGATGGTTACGCTTGACCTCCCATTTCAGAATCATGGTGTTGACATGTGAGGCATGTTGTATGTGTATGGTATTCTCTAATGGGTTTCAGCATTGGTCCGTAGTTCAGTGTTTCTTGAATGTTAACTGTATGGGATTATTCATAAATAGCCCAACTTAAAAGAGGAAACTTAAAATTTTGCTTAGATTTGCTCTTTCTTGGTTTATTGGTATTGCTTGCAATACCAATAAACTAAGTCAACATCAGGTAAGTCATGATGTCTAGTCTTATAAATTTATCGATTTTTTTGTTTTGAAGTTCCCGGTGGTTTGCTGGGGATACACTTTTCTCGGGTATTACTTCCCCCGTTCACCACTTTATTTGTGAAGAAATGTTTTACAGTATCCCCTCTCACTTTACTTCATGCGTAGTTCAACAGTTATTTATGGTCTCTTCTTACTCTCCATGACTCCAAGAAATTCACCTTGTGTGCTTTATTTTTAGAAATCTTCAACATGTTTATATGTGGTTATTATATACTCTTTCCTCCTCCTCCTCCTCTTCCTCCTTCCTCTTCTTCCTTTCTCCTCTTCTTTCTCCTCCTCCTCCTCCTTCTCCTTCCTCCTCTTCCTCTTCCCTTTCTTCCTCCTACCTTATGAGGGCCACTTCTGTGCTCTGAGTCCTACATAATTCATATTTCTCAAAACCTGAATTTGGTTTCACGTTGTCAACAACGGTCGTGCGGTTGTCACTAATGGTTTAGTTTTATCGCCAAATCTGATATACATTCATCATTAGTAATTACAGTAATAACACATTTGGAGGTGCAAATATTCTTCTATAAACCTTGGGTGTCTTATATAATATATGCACTGACACTAGAGATAACTGTCATTCACTGGCACTAGAGATAACTTTATCATCCACTGGCACTAGTATGGTTAACTGTGTCATCCACTAGCACTAGTCATAGCTGTCAAACATTGGTCATAGTGCACTGTGTCGCATTGGCAGTACTCATAGTTTACTGTCATACACTGGCACTGGTCGTGGTTTACTGTGCCATAAACTGGCAGTGCTGACAGTTTGGTCGTAAACTGGAATGCAGTTTACGGCATGCAAGTTTCCTGGCTGTTGCATCGTAAACTCACACTGTTGACTGTTATATCGTAGACTCACACTGTTGACTGTTGTATCGTAAACTGACACTTACTAGTGACAGTTGACACGATTGTGTCAAGAACTGTCACTAGTAAAAGCGACAGTTCTTTTTTCCCTGGGTGCAAAGCTGACATTGTGGTACGGTATTTTTACTATTTTTCGTACCTGTGAGAAATACGGAACCACATTTTCGTACCGCAGTTTTTAATAGAAAAAAAAATCTACAATACCGGATTCCGTGCCATATAGTTTCGTTCCGTACCGCTTCGTTCTGCCAGCCTTTCCTGGTTGTAACACTTCCCTCAGTGTGCATAGTCAACTGGGTTAACTAATACACTGCAAGCAAGGCAACATTCTGCCTTCCTGGTACCCGTGACTCTCTTATTGTACCGTCTAGTATCTTCATTATTGTACCCTCGACTCTCTTGTACCGTCAGGTATCTTCATTATTGTTCCCTCGACTCTCTTGTACCGTCAAGTATCTTCATTACTGTTCCCTCGACTCTCTTGTACCGTCGAGTATCTTCATTATTGTACCCTCGACTCTCTTGTACCGTCGGGTATCTTCATTATTGTACCCTCGACTCTCTTGTACCGTCGAGTATCTTCATTATTGTACCCTCGACTCTCTTGTACCGTCGAGTATCTTCATTATTGTACCCTCGACTCTCTTGTACCGTCAAGTATCTTCATTATTGTTCCCTCGACTCTCTTGTACCGTCGAGTATCATTATTGTTCCCTCGACTCTCTTACTGTACCATCGAGTATCTTCATTATTGTTCCCTCGACTCTCTTACTGTACCATCGAGTATCTTCATTATTGTTCCCTCGACTCTCTTACTGTACCATCGAGTATCTTCATTATTGTTACATAAGAACATAAGAAAGGAGGAACACTGCAGGAGGCCTGTTGGCCCATACTAGGCAGGTCCTTTACAATTCATCCCACTAACAAAACATTTGACCAACCCAATTTTCAATGCCACCCAAGAAATAAGCTCTGATGTGAAAGTCCCACTCAAATCCAACCCCTCCCACTCATGTACTTATCCAACCTAAATTTGAAACTACCCAAAGTCCCAGCCTCAATAACCCAACTAGGTAGACTGTTCCACTCATCTACTACCCTATTTCCAAACCAATACTTTCCTATGTCCTTTCTAAATCTAAACTTATATAATTTAAATCCATTACTGCGGGTTCTCTCTTGGAGAGACATCCTCAAGACCTTATTAATATCCCCTTTTTTAATACCTATCCTCCACTTATACACTTCGATCAGGTCTCCCCTCATTCTTCGTCTAACAAGTGAATGTAACTTAAGAGTCTTCAATCTTTCTTCATAAGGAAGATTTCTAATGCTATGTATTAATTTAGTCATCCTACGCTGAATGTTTTCTAACGAATTTATGTCCATTCTGTAATATGGAGACCAGAACTGAGCTGCATAATCTAGGTGAGGCCTTACTAATGATGTATAAAGCTGCAGTATGACCTCTGGACTTCTGTTGCTTACACTTCTTGATATAAATCCCAGTAATCTATTTGCCTTATTACGTACGCTTAGGCATTGCTGTCTTGGTTTAAGGTTGCTGCTCACCATAACCCCCAAGTCCTTTTCGCAATCTGTATGGCTAAGTTCTACATCATTTAACTTATAAGTACTAGGGTTATGGGCACTCCCAAGCTTCAGAACCTTGCATTTATCTACATTGAACTGCATCTGCCACTTTTCTGACCAAGAATAGAGTTTGTTTAAATCCTCCTGAAGTTCCATAACATCTACGTTTGAATCAATTATCCTACCTATCTTTGTGTCATCGGCGAATTTGCTCATATCACTAGTAATTCCCTCATCAAGATCATTGATATATATTATAAACAACAACAGGCCCAAGACTGATCCCTGTGGAACGCCCTCGACTCTTTTACTGTACCATCTAGTATCTTCATTATTGTACCCTCGACTCTCTTGTACCGTCGAACATCTTCATTATTGTACCCTCGACTCTCTTGTACCATCGAGTATCTTCATTATTGTTCCCTCGACTCTCTTACTGTACCATCGAGTATCTTCATTATTGTTCCCTCGACTCTCTTACTGTACCATCGAGTATCTTCATTATTGCACATTGGAGTCTATATTAGTTGATTTTATCACCGTGCCTAATTTATGGCAGTATGGAGTCTACATTAGTTGACTGTACCGTACAGTCTAATATATTGCAGCGTGGTCTACATTAGTTGACTGTACCGTACAGTCTAATATATTGCAGCGTGGTCTACATTAGTTGACTGTACCGTACAGTCTAATATATTGCAGCGTGGTCTACATTAGTTGACTGTACCGTACAGTCTAATATATTGCAGCGTGGTCTACATTAGTTGACTGTACCGTACAGTCTAATATATTGCAGCGTGGTCTACATTAGTTGACTGTACCGTACAGTCTAATATATTGCAGCGTGGTCTACATTAGTTGACTGTACCGTATAGTCTAATATATTGCAGCGTGGTCTACATTAGTTGACTGTACCGTACAGTCTAATATATTGCAGCGTGGTCTACATTAGTTGACTGTACCGTATAGTCTAATATATTGCAGCGTGGAGTCTACATTAGTTGACTGTACCGTACAGTCTAATATATTGCAGCGTGGTCTACATTAGTTGACTGTACCGTACAGTCTAATATATTGCAGCGTGGTCTACATTAGTTGACTGTACCGTACAGTCTAATATATTGCAGCGTGGTCTACATTAGTTGACTGTACCGTATAGTCTAATATATTGCAGCGTGGTCTACATTAGTTGACTGTACCGTATAGTCTAATATATTGCAGCGTGGTCTACATTAGTTGACTGTACCGTATAGTCTAATATATTGCAGCGTGGTCTACATTAGTTGACTGTACCGTATAGTCTAATATATTGCAGCGTGGAGTCTACATTAGTTGACTGTACCGTATAGTCTAATATATTGCAGCGTGGAGTCTACATTAGTTGACTGTACCGTCCAGTATCTCGGTTACTATACTGACAACGTCACATCCGGCTGCATGTTATTATTATTTTCTCTTTCAAGTGGCAAATATTATTACAAAAGTCATTTGTGGTCTATTGTGTTGCAAGTTTGTCTTTTAAGTTAGATAATTTTGTTACAATCCTATTTTGAGATATAAGTGGTTTTTGTATGTTATTACTGAAAGATGTTTCTCTTATTGCTTAAATTACTTTATTATTATTATTATTATTATTATTATTATTATTATTATTTATTATTGCTTTTATTATTAATAATAATATTATTTTAATTGATTTTGTCATTATTATTCACTGGGAAGCGTTAAACCCGTAAGTTATGCAGAGCCTAGGGAATGGATTGTAATCGGATATGATCCTAGGAATGGAAAGGTAGATCCAATTCCTTGGATGAAGAACCCTTCACCGGCATCAAGGCACCTTCTTTGAAAGGGAAGATCTAGAGAATAACTGAAGTGGAAGAAGAGGCACCGTGGCTTTGCAAGGGGGTAGTGGGGAGGGAAGATGAGAGGGTATGGAAGATGGAGAAGCGAGAGAAGATGGAGAGGGTAGGGAAGATGGAGAGGGTAGGGAAGATGGAGAGGGTAGGGAAGATGGAGGGGGGAGGGAAGATGGAGAGGGTAGGGAAGATGGAGAGGGTAGGGAAGATGGAGAGGGTAGGGAAGATGGAGAGGGTAGGGAAGATGGAGAGGGTAGGGAAGATGGAGGGGGGAGGGAAGATGGAGAGGGTAGGGAAGATGGAGAGGAGAGGGAAGATGGAGAGGGTAGGGAAGATGGAGGGGGGAGGGAAGATGGAGAGGGTAGGGAAGATGGAGGGGGGAGGGAAGATGGAGAGGGTAGGGAAGATGGAGAGGAGAGGGAAGATGGAGAGGGTAGGGAAGATGGAGGGGGGAGGGAAGATGGAGTGGGTAGGGAAGATGGAGGGGGGAGGGAAGATGGAGAGGGTAGGGAAGATGGAGGGGGGAGGGAAGATGGAGAGGGTAGGGAAGATGGAGGGGGGAGGGAAGATGGAGAGGGTAGGGAAGATGGAGAGTGGGAGGGAAGATGGAGAGTGGGAGGGAAGATGGAGAGTGGGAGGGGGACGAATAATCAATTACATTAGATAATTTAATTTCAGTTTTAATGCGCAACAATATATGTCAGGCATGAAGGTGTTAGTTCAGGCATATTTACATTATTATAAGTTTTTTCGAGCAATCTTGTTATTATAGACTTAAGAGTACATTCATTGTGATCGTGGACTCATACATGTGACACCAGAAGTAGGTGATGTAGCCTGGGTGTTGTGTACAGGTGTTGCGGCTGAGTACACCGGCACTAGTATGTGTACCTCCCTTCTGTATCTCTTCAGCGTGACCAAAAGAGAGGTAGGGATGCAAGGATGAAGGCAGGCAAGCATGCAAGGGGGTAGGCGAGGAGGAAGGTAGGAATGTATGCATGTATAAACGCAGACATGTCGAGAAGAAGGCAAGGGGGTAGACACGCCATGAAGAGGAGGGCAGGCACTCAGTCCGGCTGGTAGGCAGGGAGGTAGGTAAACAGACAGGTGCCTAGGCGGACAGGCAGTCAAACAAGGAGGCAAGAAGGCCAGTTCATAAAAAAAGGCAGACATGCAGGGGAGGCAAGGAGATAGATCTGAAAGATGATAGACGGGCAGAAAGGGAAGGAGGCAGGGTGCGAGGGCGGCAGGCAGGCAAGGATTGACGGAGGCAGGGTAGGCGATAGGCAGGAGGGAGGGAGTCAGGCTGACAGGCAGAGAGGGAGATAGGTAGGTGGGCAAGAACGGAGTCTGGTTGGCAGTGGGATGGGGGAAAGAGAAACAGACAGAATCATTGCAGATGAGTGGAGGAGCTGAGATATGCGTCTCTTACACCTTCCCTTGTCTATTAAAGTATAATAAAATTACGACCCTCACCCGCTTGTCACTGAACACCCCTTTAAAAAACCTGAAAAATAATTAGAATCACTGGCTGGCTCTGAGGCCCTAGCGGCGGCAAGCTGCAGAAAACTCACTTTATTGGCTTGATGTTGTTAGGCAGAAAAAACGCCAACATGGGAGTTTCTCCTAGCCATCCAGTTTTCTGGAAGCTCGGTCTCGTGTTTATCTGGCAGTCTATCATTGTGTTGGTTGTCAGTCTGAGCGTGGCTAGGCCCAACAACAGAGCTTTATTACGTGGTTAGGCCCAACAACAGAGCTTTATTACGTGGTTACGTGCGCGGGATGTTCACACGCCATCGTACTCTCCTGGTAAATATTTAACGTCTTGATATTTGTCTTTAAACTTAGTAAAGACACTAACTTCTATATTCGTGAATTCCGGAAGACTTAATACAGAAAATTATATCAGTGTCCGTGGGTAATTACCTATTTATGTTGAGCTCTATGGCTTACCCCTTAACTTTCGGTCCAAAGACTGTTTTGATTTTGAACTTAATTACTTTTGAATCCGCGTTTATTGAGCTTCTGCTGCTTCATTATCATACTATTACATTGTAAACATGCATTCTTATGTCTCTGTAAGTTCTTAAAATGTACATCCTCAATCTCTGTACCCTTGTGCTGTACCCTATATTAATTAAGAAGTCTGCCCTTGTCTAGGCGTATGATTTGGTGGAACTGGTAATGTAATACCAACAAGTTGTACGTAAAAGACACTTATGCATTGATCAAAGCATTTTAATAAGAAAACATTCTGCTATGAGAACGTTTCTTTATTACATGTCTTGATCATTGCATGTGTGTCTTTTTACCTACAGTATTTGGTATGTCATGATCATGGGTCATCTTGAGCTATGCGCATCCAGTGGTGTGATAAAGTCTCGCAGTAATTTCAGTACCAGTTCTGTGATATACCTGTAAACTTAGTCGAGATTCATTTTTTTTCTTAGTCTTGAATTTCGTGCTGGTGCTTTGTACTCGAGGATTGGTGGTGGTTGTGGCGAAAGCCAATTTGAAGGTTGTTGTGTGCACACTTGCCAAGTCACGTACATAAATGAGGTTCCACTGGTCGATATCCTTAAAACTGTGCATGGAGTCTGCTTCCACTAGGGACAACGAAGAAATTAGAAAATAAATTTCTGACGACGCATGATTCTGAAGAAGCCATTAATAAGATGGCCATGCACTCTGAAACAGGCCCAGACTTATGGAAGTTTATATTCATCGGATATTAAAAAAAATGTGAATCATTTTAAATATCCTCCGCACACATTTTAGATCAGTGCTTCTTAACCTGTTTTGGGTGGCGCCCGCTGTTACAGTTGGTCCTTCCTTCATATAAATTTCTAAATGTGAAAAATATAGAAAGGCTTCTTTATTTAAGTAGGAAAATTTAGAAACTAGTTTTTATTCCCAGCTTTATTGCTTTTAACTATTCCAAAGAGTCTGTTTAAAGAGCAAATCGCAATTACACAATATATAAACTTAAGGCCAATCCTTATGTTTACTCTTGTTTCGCGTCTCCCTCCTTACGACCCCACCCCATCACAGTTAAGAACCACTGGTTTGAATAAACTCGGTAGTTGTCCCGCGGACACTAAACTACGGACGCAACACTACTCAAACAAAAAAAAAAATGGAAAAACTACGATTTACGAAGTACTGAAGCCGTTTGATTATTCAAGGTATTTTAAAATGATAATAAGTTACTAACACCATTATTAATTCGTTGCCATTTTTAAGTCGGCCTAACAACTTCCTTCTGTCAATTCCAATTTGCTGCAATCTTAACTAATGTACTGTCATATTAGATATAGTATGGAAAATAATCACAGTGAAAAAATAGTAAAATTCCAGGCGTTTTCGTTATTTTTCATATTCAATGTGAGAAATCGCGAGAGCCTTTGGAATTTCACTATTTTTTCGCGGTGAATATTTTGCATGTGCAAAATATATCACCTGTTTACTGTGATCTTATTGCACATGTAACATAATCACAGTATAATCATAACTGTTCATGAAGCACCGTACAAACCAAATACATTATTCGTTCCAAATAATAGGCTACTAGTTACAGCAAGTATTGAGGGAAGAGGGACTCGAAACAAAGGTGGCAAGTAAAACAATTACAAATAACTATATAACACTCGCTTTGACGTCACAGTAAAAAAAATTATTCGGAAGTATTAACTGGCAAGTGTTAAACACATGGAAGTATTGACTGGCAAGATTGTTAAACGCATAGAAGTATTAACTGGCAAGATTGTTAAACACATGGAAGACTACAGTGAAAAGCATCGTTCCTCAAGGTACAGTGCTGGCCCTAGCGCTCTTTCTCATATCTGACATAGATCAATCATAGCAATGTATCATCCTGGGAATAAAACAATCTTTAGCCGATATAAACAGTGGTTCTAGTATGCCACAAAAATATGAAGGTCTAAGAAGAAAATTTTTGGTTATATAGCGTCGGACAAAAATGAAGAAATGCTAATTAGAAAACGTATAAGACCCAGCCAACACGGTCCATAGAGCGGAAAAGGAAAGTAAGGGACTTAAAAGTAATAATGTGTAAAGATCTTAGGCTCAAGGATCGCATTAATGTTGCAATTACAACTACAAGGAAAATTATAGTTTTAATAACAAGGAGCCTCAAAATTAAGATGCCAAGCCAATACTGAGACTCTTCAAGCTACTTACACGCTCTAGACTGGAATATTGATGCACATTAATAGCTCTTGTTTAAGTTGGGTAAAATTGCACTTGTAGAGAATGTACAGAGTTCTTGAGCTGCTCGTATCAGTTTTGTAAAATGTTGAAATTACTGGGAACGTTAAAGCTCCTCAATTTGTCGTACATGGAATTAAGGTGATAAAGGTGTACCGTGACATAAATCTAGGAAATACTGTATGGGCTGACTACAAATCTATACACTAAAATTACTACTACTGAGAGCGAGATGTTGCTAGACATTTCCAAGGACAAATCAACAAATACACTAAGAAATATCTCAGTATAAAGGTTCGAAGGATTTTCTCTACCCGCCCTTCACATATATGGGTAATTACTAACAGACCCTTAACCGTCTTCAAGAGGGTACTTTACAAATTTCTTCAAACACTGTTTGCTCAGCCAGGCTGTGGTGTCTGCATTTTTTTCAGCGTGCTACTATTACCTGTTAACCTGCCTGATCAAGCCGTCAGTTCCTCGGAACCATTTATGGGAATACCACTTTTTTGTCTTGTCATTCCACCTCTTGGTCACCTTGAGTATGAAAAAGTATTTCTTATTGTCCTCTTTGGCCCTATTATATCTTTATCTTACATATACTGTATGCTCCTTATCTTACTGTACAGTCTGTCCCTGTCTGCCGTCTCAAGCACTACAAATATTTTTAACGTACCGGTGATTAGTACGTCTTAGTATTTTAGTTCTTTTGTTAGGTTAGTATTTTAGTTCTTTTGTTACTTGCTTACCTGTAGTCGATTCCTGAGATTATCGTTCTGCGGCCCAGTACCTGGACAGGCCTTTAGGTTGATGGCCTGATCAGTCAGGCTTTTTGGTGGTAGCCCCCACAGCAGTTTTATGTAGTCTTCCGAACCTTTTGCTCTCACAGGAAGTAAGTTTAGTGTACAAGTTTTGGACCGATCCCTCCAGAATTTCTTAAATGTAGATTATGATGTATCCTTTTCTCCACTACTTTATAGGAAATACTGTTCAAGGAACTTCATCTGTTCCATATAACTTAGGTCCTTTGCTGAATTTATACACATAGTGAAGATTCTCTATACATTCTCCAGATCTTCGACTTCGCCTACCGTAGAAGGGGCTGCTTTGTGCAGCACTTTTCTTCTCAAGAGAGAACAAGTAACTCAGATTGTTATTGGTAGACTGATCCTGCCTACACTATGAAACGCCTGAATGTTTTTTTCTAGGGTTTTTAAAGACCATTCTTGGGTTTGCTAGCTGAGCATAACCCTTGATTTTATTCGAGTTACAACCATTTCTCGCCCCATGAATCATACGCGTGCAGATTGGAAGGCGTTATAAAACTAATGCGTGTATTTCGAAGGTGTAATAAAACTAATGTAAAATGAGGATAGGCTGCCGTCAGCAATATGCACCTCGCTCAGTCCTAGTCTGTATTATATCTCTTATTTTATCTTTTCCCAGTTTTCATGACTGCATATACTGATGTTGAATTATATTAAAACCATGTTTCCAAGTCTTGGAGTTTTTACTTTTTATAAGAAATTTTATTTTCTGCATTAGTGTATTCGCCTAGCTGCACTCAAAACTGAACTCAGTGTTTGCATTGATCGATCCATTTCTCTTGGACTCATCTATTAACTCTCACCAACATTACTGATTCTTAACTTTCAGGGCATGGTCATTAATACTCTTGAAAGTATGTGATGTTTTCCTCCAACATGAGACTGAAAACAGTGATTCCCAGCTTTCCTACGGCTGATCTGCGTCTTTGTCATCTGTAACTGGTTCTCTGCCTCGCATCCTGTTCGTATCTACTGTTTTATAATTCCCCTTTGTATTTTGTGTCATGATCATATCGTTTTGTTCTTGTAGTGCTGTCATATTTGGTTCTTAAGTCTCCTCGTAGACCATTCCACTCAGTTTCGGTAGCAATTTCGTTGTGATTCGTTGACTATTATCGTCACTCCCCTAATTATATTTTGTAAGTCTCGCGCAGGGAATTGTAGAATTGAACTATGCAACAACTGTGCAACAAAATGCAATACACATGCACTTACAGGAGGAGGCTTGAAAATAACATGATTATTTCTCTATCCTCCCAGGGAAAAATAGATCTCCCTAAGGGGGCTCCAATGGAGACTCGCTTTTACCACCCTTCCAGATCGAAAGTAGGGGAAAGGGATCCCAGGGAACAGTAGCAACACCGGCATACCTGTCGGTCTCACTGTTTGTATGCCTGAACAGTTGCTTTTCCATGCACAAAACGGGTCTAACAAGTTTTGTGTAATCTGAATAAATCTTTGTTTAGGCTCCTGAAAACAGTTCTTGCATTGCTAGTTTTGCATATGGCACTGAAGTTTTATTAGGTACCTGCGCGTTAATGCAAATATATATAATCAGCCAATCACATGGCAACACCTGAGTGCCTAAAAAGCATGCAGATATGGTCAAGAGATTCAGTTGTTGTTCAGACTTTGACCGTGGAAGGATTGTTGGTGCCAGACGGATGGTTTGAGTGTCTCAGAAACTGCTGATCTCTTGAGATTTTCACGCACAAAATTCTCTAAGAGTTTACAGAGAATGATGTGAAAAACACAAAACATCCAGTGAATGGCAGTTCTGTGGGCGAAAACGCCTGTTAATTAGAGAAGTCAGAGGAGAATTGACAGACTGGTTCAAGCTCAAATAACAATTTATTACAACAATGGTATGCAGAAGAACTTCTCTAAATGCGCAACACGTCAAACATTGAATTAGATGGTGTACAGCAGCTGAAGACCGCCCTGGCTTCCACTCCTGTCAGCTATGAACAGGTAACTGAGGCTATAGTGGGCACAAGCTTACTAAAAATGGACAGTTGAAGATAAGAAAAACGTAGCCTGGCGTGCCGAATCGCGATTTCTTCTGTGACATGCAGATGGTAGGGCCTTTTGTTTGGGATGTGGTGGAATGGGAGATTCTGTCAATGTGCAGCCGACATATCAGTAACAATTACATGATGTTACCATGGCAGCATGGACTAGAATTTCTACAAAATGTTTCCAGCATCTTGTTGAATTCATTTCACGAAGAACTCACGCTATTCTTGGGGAAAATACAGGCCCTATCCAGTACTAGAAGGGTGTACCTAATAAAGTGGCCACTGAATACAAGGTTGATATGTACTTTGGGAGACATGCTCACAGGTCGTTATGTTTGTGTCTTCATAGTCATACCTTCCTGGTTGTATTTCGTACCTGTCATCTCTTATTCTAATAAATTTGTACTTACCAGTTTTGAATTCAAATATCCATCTTCCTGACCGCTCTTGCAGTTTACTCAAGTTGTTGAGTAAACTCTTCCTGTCTTCCCTGGACTGTTATTTTCCTCGTTAATTTCACACAATCCACTCACTTTAATATATAGGATTCATTTTCCTCTGGCAGGTTATTAATGTGTATCAGAAAGAGTAGGGGGTCAGGTACTGACTTTTAGGAGATTACTCTTCAGCATTTATGTTTTCATCTGTCTGTATTTGTGTGTCGATCTTTAGTTACTGTGTCTGGTCCCTTAATTAACTTATTTTCAACCGGAGTGATTCTTCCCTAACTCCATGAGTTATGGCATATTTACATTTAAATTCAAATGAGGAGTTTGCCTCCACGAGAGTTCCACATATTCACTACCATCTTAGTGATGTGGGTTTTATCTCTTCAGCTCATTTTTGCCTTCATTAGTTCATCGTTTTATTAATATCACCATTTTGAAAATAACTGTATCAACCTTGATAACTTGTATACATAGTCTCCCCGAGCCATCGTTTCTTCAGTTTTGTGGGATTTTTCAAGTCCGTCCTCATATATCAAATCTTTGATCTCGTAGACTAGACCAGACGCAAGTCCTTGGACTTTCTTGCACTTGTATGTTTAAGGACATGCATCATCCAATAGTGGTGCAGACACTAAAATAGGCAACATGCACATGGTATATATTCTCCTGAGACTCTTGTTGAGAATTCTGGACACAGCGCTCACATTTACACACACTGCATTGGCCGCTGCCATTATCTTGTTTAAAGCCACAGTTATGTTGGTTGTTAGCTGGAAGGTCATTGATTCGATTCCTGGGCAGGTTGAGATGTACGGGTATTTCTCTATATCTGCTGCCTCTTCCTTCGACACTGGCAGTATATATGAACCCGGATATTAATCTTTTGCTGTTGTCTCGTTATTATTTGGTACCCCCTTAGACATACAGAATCTGTTATTGCCATTGTTTTAGTTTCCATTATTGCTATCATGACCAGGTTACTGGCCTTCATCTTCTTATATTTTGTGGTTAATGCCATTTGTATTCACTGTGGCCTTTAATGGGGGTCTATGGGTTTGTACAGACGAGGTTTTTTGCTAAGTGTCAGAGGGGTTGAAGTGATTTTTTGTTGGTAGTTCTTGAGCTGGGTATCTGAAATGACAGGCAAAAGAAAGAGTGAATGACAGTGTGCGACGTGATCAGTAAGTTGGAAGAGAGTTGTGAGTCACAGTATGGTTGGAAGTTAACTGGAGTTTGCTGCCGGAAAGAAGTTGGGCAGATCTGTAGCTGGGGAAGAGTGTGGTTGGCCCTGTTGAATCCTTTCAATTTGCTCCTTCCCATTCCAATATTAACAACTGCAGTAACACATACTGATAACCGCTTACTTCTGGAATTAAGGTGGATTATTGATATTGTCAGTTCCCTTCCCTACCCCTCTGTAAAACTTCTGTTTACTGATTCTACCTGGAGTCTACCTGGAGTGTATTCCGGGGATCAACGCCCCCGCGTTCCGATCCACGACCAGGCCTCCCGGTAGATCAGGGCCTGGTCAACGAGGCTGCTACTGCTGGCCGCACGTAGTCCAACGTACGAACCACAGAACGGCTGATCCGGCACCGACTTTAAGTATCTGTCGATCTCCCTTTTGAAGGCAGCCAGGAGCCTATTGATAATTCCCTTTATGCATGGTGGGAGGCTGTTGAACAGTCTTGGGCCCCGGACACGGTGTATTCTCTTAGTGTACCAGTGGCGCCCCTCGTTTTCATTGGGGATATTTGGCATCGCCTGCCCAGTCTTTTACTTTCGTAGGGAGTGATTTCTGTGTGCAGATTCGGGACCATTCCTTCTAGAATTTTCCAAGTGTAAATTATGATATTTCCCTCTCGCCCGCATTCCAGCGAGTACAAGTCAAGTGCTTCCAAGCATTCCCAGTAGTTGAGGTGTTTGATGGAATTGATATGTGCAGTAAAGGTTCTCTGTACACTCTTTAGATTTGCAATTTCACCTGCTTTGAACGGAGATGTTAATGTACAGCAGCATTCCAGCCTAGAGAGAACAAGTGATTTGAAAAGGATCATCATTGGCTTGGCATCTCTTGTTTTGAACGTTCTTATTATCCATCCTGTCATTTTCTTTGCAGTTGTGATCGCGGCACTGTTGTGATCCTTGAAAGTGAGATCCTCAGACATTACCATTCCCTCATTATTTTTTTCGCTATATTGTATGATCAGAGTTTGTAGTATACTTAGTTCTATGTAGATGAATGGTTCACAGAACCGACAAGCTGATTAATTAGACACATGTACAACACTTGGAGATATTTAATGAAGAAACGTTTCGCCACACAGTGGCTTCATCAGTCCATACAAAGGAGAACAGTGAAGAACAGGAGGAGTTTAAGTCGATGTGGTCAGTCCGTCAATCTTGAAAAGAATACAGCATATGTGCGAAGAAGTAGCTTATATACTGTAGGCAGGAGAGGTGCAGCAGTCGTAGGTGTTAGCACATTTGTCCAGTGTGGAAGTAGGTCATGCCCAAGGGTTAGGCAAGTGAAGAATTCCGTGTTCTAATTATTATCTCCTCCAGTTTTCCATAACGGAGTAGCTGAAATTTGTCTTCATTGAACATCATATTGTTTTCCGTTGCCCATTGGAGACTTGGTTTATATCTTCTTGGAGGCTAATTGTGTCCTCAATAGATGAGTCTCATGCAGATCCTAGTATCATTTGCAAAGGATGACACGGTGCTATGGATTACATCTCTGTCTGTGTCTAATATGAGGATGAGGAACGGGATGGGGGGCGAGTACAGTGGACCCCGGTTAACGATATTTTTTCACTCCAGAAGTATGTTCAGGTGCCAGTACTGACCGAATTTGTTCCCATAAGGAATATTGTGAAGTAGATTAGTCCATTTCAGACCCCCAAACATACACGTACAAATGCACTTACATAAATACACTTACATAATTGGCTGCATTCGGAGTTGATCGTTATGCGGGGGTCCACTGTACTGTGCCTTGTGGAAAAGAGCTTTTCACTATGGCAGCTTCCGATTTAACTGTTTACCACTGCTCTTTGTGTTCGATTGGTTAGAAAGTTGAAAATCCATCTCCCCACTTTGCCAGTTATTCATTTAACACGTATTTTGTGCGCTATTATACCATGATCGCACTTGTCAAAGGCTTTTACAAAGTCTGTGTATATTACATCTGCATTCTGTTTTTCCTCCAGTGCATCCAAGACCATGTCATAGTGATCCAGTAGTTGTGAGAAGCAGGAGCGACCTGCCCTGAACCCATGTTGCCCCGGATTGTGCAGTTTTTGGGAATCCAAGTGGTTTGCAATCGTTCTTCTTAGCACTCTTTCAAAGATTTTTAAGATGTGGGACGTTAGAGCTATTCGTCTATAGTTCTTAGCTAATGCTTTGTTGCCACCTTTATGGAGTGGGGCTATATCTGTTGTTTTTAGTAACTGTGGAATTTCACTCATGTCTAAGCTCCTTTTCCATAGTATACTTAGGGCATGTAAAAAGGGTTTCTTGCAGTTCTTAATGGACACGGAGTTCCACGAGTCTGGGCCTGGGGCTGAGTGCATGGGCATGTTGTCAGTGGCTTTCTCAAAGTCTATTGGAGTTAGGGTAATGTCGGAAATCTGGCATACATTGATGGAGTTTTGAGGCTCATTCATGAAAAAATAATTTTGATTGTTATCTTTAGACTGATAAGTGGCTCACTAACCACAGAGCCATATTGGGATTTCAGTATCTCACTCATTTCTTTGTTGTCATCTGTGTAAGTCCCATCTTGTCTGAGCAAGGGCCCGATACTAGATGTGGTATTTGCCTTGTTTTTGACATATGAAAAGAAAGTTTTCGAATTTCTTTCGATTTCACTGATCGCTTTTAGCTCCTCCTGTCTCTCCTGGGTCCTGTATAAGTCCTTTAACTTAAGTTCGATACTTCCCACTTCCCTTTTCAGCGCTTCCTTCCATGTATCAGATAATCACCATTCTTGAGAAGCTCATTAATTCTTCGTCGTCTTCTGTACAGGGAGCATCTTTCTCTTTCCAGTTTACTTCTTCTCTTCTTTCTTAGAGGAATATGCCTTGAACATACTTCAACTGCCTGGAAGTTGATCTTTTCAAGGCACTGGTTTGGATCCATGTTATATGAAATATCTTTTCAACATGTTTCATTTAAGACATGGTTCACCTGGTTCCAGTTGATGTTCTTGTTGTTGAAGTTGTATTTGGCCAAGACACCTTCACAGATACGTGCATTTTGCTGATCAGGACTCCTGTGCATCAAAGTCTGAACGGCGATTAGATTGTGATTGGAATTAGTTGTTTTTTATATATTATGTTTCTTACCAGGTCCTCATTATTTGTGAACATAATGTCAAGTGTGTTTTCCAGTCTTGTTGGCTCCCCTATCTGCTGACTTAGGGTGTGTTTATCGCAGAGATTTAGTACGTATGTCATATGTGTGTTACCGTATGTCATGTGTGTGTTACCTTTCATCTGCGCTGCCACCAGGGATTGTTTCTGCTATAACATTATTTGCTACATTCTTCCATTTTGTATGCCTTGGGTTGAAATCACCAAGCAGTAAGATGGTTGGGGAAGGAGCTAGAAGGCTTTCCAGACAGTACTCAATTTTCAGTAGCTGTTCCTTGAACTGTTGGGAGGTTGCATCTGGTGGCTTATATACAACCACGATGACTAGATTTTGGTTCTCTATCTTTATTGTTAGAACTTCATCTACATCATTTGTGGTGTTCAGCATCTCTGTGTAGATGAGCGACTCTTTGACATGAAGGCCAACCTCTCGTTGTTACCTGTTCTTTCTGTCGCATCTGAAAAGGTTGTCTCCTTACTGTGGGGTTTCCTTCTATAGGTCTTTCCTTGCTACATATATCGAACTTACGCTTTTAATTTTTCTCATTCTATATCGCTCAGCACTCATATGACTTTTTCCTTACCATTTGTTTTTGTCTGGTTCCCTGAATTACATTATTGGCCCTTTTCTAATTGTTGTATTGTGTATTAATGCAAGTGTCTCTAAGTTACCCCACGGATGTAGGCTGCTTGAATCTGCTTTTTCTTTTTAATACGAAACGCTAACCAGTGTGGTTTATCCAACACAATACTGGTAGAGGCTCGAACCTCCGTCTACTGATGGCTAGAAACTGAGCTAAAAAAAAAAATTGGCAGTTCTGCGAAAGCCTTTCCCATCAGTCCCGTCCTTCTGCCTGGGGGGTTCATGCCACATTTATATTCATCCTCTAGTCAACCCTCTCTTCCCACACACCACAACTTCCCCAGTTTTACCCCACCCTGCCTCCCACCACTACCATCCCTCCCACAGTCCCACCACCACCATCCCTCACTCAGTATCACCACCCTGCCTCCCACCACCACCATCCCTCACTCAGTATCACCACCCAGCCTCCCACCACCACCATCCCTCACTCAGTATCACCACCCTGCCTCCCACCACCACCATCCCTCACTCAGTATCACCACCCTGCCTCCCACGACCACCCCTCCCTCAGTATCACCACCCTGCCTCCCACCACCACCATCCCTCACTCAGTATCACCACCCTGCCTCCCACCACCACCATCCCTCACTCAGTATCACCACCCTGCCTCCCACCACCACCATCCCTCACTCAGTATCACCACCCTGCCTCCCACGACCACCCCTCCCTCAGTATCACCACCCTGCCTCCCACCACCACCATCCCTCACTCAGTATCACCACCCTGCCTCCCACCACCACCATCCCTCCCTCAGTATCACCACCCTGCCTCCCACCACCACCATCCCTCCCTCAGTATCACCACCCTGCCTCCCACGACCACCCCTTCCTCAGTATCACCACCCAGCCTCCCACAACCTCCATACCCTCCCACAGTCCCACCACCTACACCCCTACCTCAGCCCCATCACCCTGCCTCCCACCACACCCACCAACCTTCCCCCAATCCCACCACCCTGCAAGGACTGCTATCCTTCCCACGACAAAATCCTGCACATGATTAAATCTGCATATTAATATAGTCAGGAATTAATTAACATGCAGAACTGCATACACAGACTAGTAAAGGCTTTTAGGGAGTGTCGGAAAATGCTAAGATTGGCTGCTAGTTTCATGCTTGCTTTCATCTTTGGCTCTCTCCATGCCAGCTAGTTACGTCTTCATCAGTTTCAGTGGTGTCAACATGTGAATTTCTTTGCTCGTTAGCGTCTCTGGCTAGTTCCTTGCTCGTTAGCATCTCTGGCTAGTTCCTTGCTCATTAGCATTACTGGTTCCTTGGCTAGTTCCTTGCTCACTAACATCTTTGGCTAGTTCTGTCTTCTAGCATGTTTGGTTAGTTTCTATCTCACTAGCATCTCTGGCTAGTTCCTTGCTCGCTAGTACCTGGTTACTACAGTGTGTTATATTAGGTAACTGCCTTTTTTCACTAGTTTTAGTTTTTGCGAGCTACAAATCCGATAACTACCCCACGATAACAATGGGTAACTGCGTCATCACCCACGCTAACAGCAGATAGCTGACAACTTCCTTACCCACGATAGCTTGTTGATAACTCCACCTACAGAAGCTCTGACAACCACGTCATCCACGACGACACCCAGATTATTGCAGCACCTGCAGTATATCTGCCACATCACCTACGATAACCCCCTACTAAGTAATCAATGATAATCACCTGATAAGTAATCAACAATAACCCCTTGATAATTCCATCATCTACGATGACTCCCTGATATCCTCATCACTCACAGTAGCCCCCTCCCCTGAAAATTCAACCCATGATACCTCCCTGATAACTTCACACACGATTAAATATCTGATAACTCCATCACCCACGATAACCCCTGATAACTTCATCCACGATAACCCAAAGATAACTCCTCCTACGATAGCCCTCTGATAGCTAATAACCAACGATAGCCCCCTGATAACTTATAGCCAACGATAACCTCTTGATAACTTTCTACATGTTAACGGTGGCGCTAATCACGTTAAGGGGTGAACATAAGAGCATTGATATATAAGGTACATAATTGAAGAGCTGATGGTAGTCGTTTAAAGTTTGATGGCATCGTTAGAGGGAAATTACGAGAACAATGGTGTTAAAAGCTCGTATGTGGGGAAATAAGGTCAACCCTGGGTGTCACGGACCTTACACTGTGGTGGTTAAGATAAAGGTCTTTGATGGTGTGTTTATACTGTGGTACTAATGTTATGGTCCCTCATGGACTAGTTTGGACCTTATGCCGTGGTGAAGGTCCTTCAAGGCGTGATGTGAACTCTACACTATGATAATGAGATTAAAGTTCATCAGAAAGCGATATTAGTAGAGCTCATTTGCGTTTATTTTCTCTGAAAACTGAGATCTGGTCAATTGTGATGTTAAATGATTTAATTTTTCTCCGTGTTTTCTTTGTATCTCAGGTGATGAGTCAGGTGTTTCAGTCGTGTAGAGTCATCAATAACTGGCGACGGTTGATGTGCCAGTCTTGTAGATGGTTGTGTCGTTCCTTAGTCAGGTGTGGCTGTGTCTAGCATAGTTGGTATTCCATTCTTGTCAATGATTGTCATTACTCAGGCTGGCGTGGCTGATATTTGTCACTGTAGACGGCTATGTCGTTACTCAGGCTGGAGTGGCTGATGTTTGTCTTGTAGATATTTGTGTTATTACTTAGGCTGGCGTGGCTAATGTTTTTCTTGTAGATATTTGTCATTGCTTAGGCTGGCGTGGCTAATGTTTGTCTTGTAGATGACTGTGTCGTGTGCTCTGGCTGGTGGGGCTGATATTCCAATCTTGTAGATGACTGTGTCGTGGCTCTGGCTGGTGGGGCTGATATTTCAGTCTTGTAGATGACTGTGTCTTGTGCTCTGGCTGGTGGGGCTGATATTCCAATCTTGTAGATGACTGTGTCGTGGCTCTGGCTAGGGGGGCTGATATTTCAGTCTTGTAGATGGCTGTGTCTTGTGCTCTGGCTAGGGGGGCTGATGTTCCAGTCTTATAGATGACTGTGTCGTGGCTCTGACTGGTTTGGCTGATGTTTCACTGTGGCTGCGGTTGGGAGTTGTTAAGTTAACTTCTTGTTCCAGCAACATCAACTTAAACTTTACACAATTTACTGGAAGATTTGTTTTAATCTGGCGCTGTGCGATATTTTCCTCGGTGTGTTACGTGGGTAATTAAGACACTCGTCACTGGCTAAGAGGCAAATCCGGATAAGCTTCACGTCCGCTAACATTAATGGATTCTGTCCTCACTAGGAAAAATTTAACCCGCACTTCCTTTAAAGAAGATGGTGAAGGCTGGTGCTGAGAAAATCGTGTGATAGGAGGAATTTTTGTTGTTGTTTGGGGGTAGAGGATGGTTGAGGTGAAGGATTGGCAAACCTTAATGACAAGATTGCACTGTCCTCAGGGAACTTTCAACGCAATCTTTTCACATTAATAATTTAATGGGGTTTTAATTGCTCCTGGTTATTTAAACTTGATATGATAGTATTGATTTGTGTTAAGTGTTTATGTGCGTTGATTTATTATATGTTAATTTTATCCTTGCTTTTGTTAAATGTTGTATATATTTTTTACGGTCATGAGTGCTGAGTGACCTACACGGTCAAAGTGCTACGTAAATGTTACAACTACTACTATGATTGTGATGTAAATGATTTAGAAAAACGTCAAGTTAAAGAATGAGACACTTGTTCAACATTTGGGAATTTTTTAATGAGGCAGCGTTTCGCCAGCCAGTGGAGTCTTCAGTCCGGTACAGAGAAGAAGGGTGGAAGATGAGGAGGAGTTTGAGGTAATCAGTCCCTCAGCCTGGAGTCGATGTGTTCAACCCATCTGAAGGACTGATTACCTCACACTCTTTCTCTGTATTGGACTGTAGAAGCCACTGGCTGGCGAAACGTTTCCACAGTAAAGATTCCCAAATGTTGCATAAGTATCTGAGTATTCTCCACTACTACGATTGTATAGTGGATAACACATTGGCCTGCACATTCACACGTCACTCCAACCAGTGTCTGTGGTGAATGTACAGGAAGACCTTCCATAACGCGGTTAATAGATGCCGAAAAAGTTGAATATCAAAATGGTATACAATACCGACAGGTTGGTAAGTAAGACACGTTTGCAGCAGTTAGGCATCTCTGTTAGTCTTCACGTCACTGCTGCTTCTATTAACTTTTCTGTACTCGACTGAAGAAGCCTACTGTGTAGGCGAAACGTTTCGGAATAAAGATGCCTAACTGTCTTACTTGCTGAAAAAGTTCCATGCTATGCAAAACCACGCTGTTAAAAATATTGTTATAATGTATTATAGTGTAATGCGTTGCAAATAGACAATTACATTACAGGATTGGTGAAAAAAATAATTACGCAGCATTTGTTTACTGCAAGCTCACCAGAAATACTAATTAATACGTACCAAAAATTAAAAAGGATAAAAATAAAACGAAAAAGTAGTAAAAAAAAATATTGTTTATAATTGAACACGAGTTTTCATTTAAAATATTTCAACAGTGTAGGCTACACAGATTTTTTCTTCATTTTCTCCGTAAGCATTTCTTTGTAACATAGAACAGCATTTTGCAATACTTGCCGAACTTTCGTGCATCGTTCAGTGTCAGGATCGGCGTCCTTAAGAAAATCACAAGCATCTTCTAATTTTTAATAAAAGTCGAAAACTCTTTGAATAGAAGAATCTGTGCCTAGTCCATGTTTTATGATTTTATCTTCTTAAATTAACATTCGTACTGATGACTCGTTCATGCCCTTGTCAACTGCTGTTTTAGCATACGGTGGTTAACGCTCTCGCTTCACACGGTGAGGGCCTGGGTTCGATTCCCAGCCAGAGTAGAAACATTGGACGTGTTTCTTTCCACCTGTTGTCTATGTTCCCCATCAGTAAAATGGGTACCTGGGTGTTAGTCGACTGGTGTGGGTCGCATCCTGGGACACTGACCTAAGAAGGCCTGGTCACAGACCGGGCCGCGGGGGCGTTGACCCCCGGAACTCACTCCAGGTAATACCCCCGGCCGGGATTGAACCCGCGGTCATAGAGTCTCAAAACTCCAGCCCGTCGCGTTAGCCACTAGACCAGCAATCGTGTCATTACGATTTCTTAAGTCATGTTGACGGCAGTGAAGGGACTTGAGCTAGAGTTCGTCACGGCCACGCTAGCTGGAGATTCGTCTGTAAAAACTTGCATTTGTGGTCACAGAGGTGCCTGTGCTAACCTTCCTATGGTGTAGAAATATACCTAGTTGGATGAATCTTATTGTGGCTAGCTGGTCTAGTGGCTAACGCGACGGGCTGGAGTTTTGAGACTCTATGACCGCGGGTTCAATCCCGGCCGGGGGTATGGTTTATTTGCAATCGTGTCATTACGATTTCTTAAGTCATAGTACGGTTCTCCTTCATGACGCTTTATAATATAAAGTTTTTGTTCTTGTGTAACCATTTACTTTTGTTAAGTCAACAGCTTCCTTACATTTCCTCTTCCCACTCAAAATTGCGTATAACAACGTACTCGTATGTAATATTTTTTTTTTTTTGAGAGACCACGATTTTTCTGCACCAAAGCTGAAATAATACTAAAGCGTGCCTTGATACGCCACCTGGACCCCGTACCTGGCGCTCCCCCTGTGTGTGTTCCTTACTGTGGTGAGTAATGCACTTTAATACCGCACTACTGTTAAACCAAAATTTAATTGTTAGAAAGCTTTAAAAATAAAAAAAAAGTGCTATAGCAGAACCCCCGTTGTTGAGAACCGCGTTATACAAGGAATTACTGTAATAAGAACATAAAGGAGGAGCACAGCAGCAGGGTTGCTGACCCATGCGAGGCATGTCCAAGTAACCTCCCGACTTAAACCAATGACACACCTAGTCTGGTCAAGTCTCCTCCACACAAGGAAGGAGCACGGCATCAGACCTATTAGCATAAGCTAGTCAAGTCCAACTCACATCCACACCCACTCATTTATTTATCCAACCTGTTTTTAAAACTACACATTTTAGCTTCTATAACGGCACTCGGGAGTTTGTTCCATTCATCCACAAATCTATTACCAAACCATATGCTTTCCTGTATCCTTCCTGAATCTGAATTTGTCCAACTTAAAACCATTGATTCGAGTCCTGTCTTAGTCTAAATATTTTTAGCACTCTATTTACATTCCTTTTATTTATTCCTGTTTTCCATTTATACACCTCAGTCATATACCCCCTAATTCTACGCCTTTCTAGAGAGCGCAGATTCAGGGCCCTCATTCTGTCCTTATAAGGAAGATTCCTGCTACATGGGATCAACTTTGTCATCCTCCTTTGTACGCTTTCCAGTGCATTAATATTCATTGTCAAACGGTGACCAGAACTGTGCAGCATAATCTAAGTGAGGCCTAACCGAAGATATACAGAGTTGAAGAACAACCTGAGGACTCCTATTATTTATGCTCCTTGATATGAAGCCAACACTTATGCTAACCAGAACTCGCAAATCCTTTTTTGCAGTCAGTAATATTAAGATCTACATTATTTAGCTTATATGTGGCACGGTTATTTTCTTGTCCAATGTTTAGAACTTTGCATTTGTCTATATTAAACTGTATCTGGTACTTCTCCGACCACTGCATCAGTCTATTCAAATCTTCTTGGAGTGTTCTAATGTCCTCATTAGAATGAATTAGGCGACCTATTTTGGTGTCAACAACAAACTTGTTATGTCGCTATTTATTGCCTCATCAGTGTCGTTTATATAAATTGTGAACAACGAAGGGCCCAACACTGACCCCTGTGGAACACCACTCGTGACGAGTCCCTCCCTGATTTCTCCCCATTGATGCAAATTATATATCTGTATAGTCTTATGCAATACTTATGGTACTTTTAGGACTGACTTGCTATATGTTACAACACTGTTCCCAAAGTTGTACAGTATTTGTGTATGTTGTTGAACAACACAGACTGCCTGTGACTGAAACATTCATATTTACCTGACTACCATGCAACCCTCACACTGCAACACATTTTCACGCTACTGTAACTGAAGAACGTTATGTTTTGTATTGTCTTCAGCAGTCTCTACCTAGCTGCCAAATACGTAAATACACTGTACAACGTATTTATAAGTAAATTAATTTTTCTTTTACAAAAGATTTTAATTGTGGTACAAGTGAAATTTCCAAAATATGTTTGAAAAACATTCAGCGTGAAAATATTGTGAAATATCAACATATTTCATTTCCAAGATGTTATTCCTATTGAAATAACGTTGTACATTCTATAAATCTAATTTTTATAACAGCGATATTTATAACATCTCTCAGCACTTAAAAGATAGTAGTACAAACTGGCTTTTAGGTAAACCATCATTTAGTGGTGTATGTTTACCCTGTGAAGCCACAAACTACACTTCACTGTACTGTCCACTCTATCCAAAACCATGGAACTGCACACAGTGTTCCGCTACCATGGTGCTGGAAATAATGATTCAAGACAAGGATGCTACAGAGAGAGAGAAAGAGAGAGAGAGAGAGACCCCTTGTGTAATAAACGACCGATCAAGTTAATTTTTCCGCTTTCCGCTGTTTTATTTTTGCACTACATCTTAATATAAAAATAATAATATACAAATATTAAGACATGTTTTTTTCTTTTCTTACTTTGCACAACACCTCATGACATACATTACCATTATTTATATATATATATATATATATATATATATATATATATATATATATATATATATATATATATATATATCGTGCCGAATACGTAAAACTTGCGATTTTGGCTTAAATAGCAACGCTCCTTTTGCCGAATAAGGCAAGCGAAAATATGTGTATGCAGTAATTTCGCAAAAATCATTCTGAACCTAACGAAAAATATATATTTCATTGTGTTCATTTGTTAAATTATTGTAAACTTATCTAAAATATATTTAGTTGGATTAGGCTAAATTAAATTGGGTTTGTTATAATAAGATTAGGTAAGTTTTCTAAGGTTCTTTTGGTACAGAAATTATTAATTTTTATATTAACGTAAATGGAAAAAAAATATTTTAAATTATAAATAATTACTGTGACATGTGATTCTTAAATTTACTAATAATGTTCATTATTCTTACAGGTAAGCTACTCTTGCACCTGCCTTCGCCACTTCCGCTTAAGTATATTTTTGTTTATTTTACTTCTGTGTTTGCTAACTTTGCTAACCAAGTACAGAATGCACCAATGTACTGTAATTGCTAATGAGTGTGTATGTGTGCCTGTCCGTGTTGTTTGCGTGAATGCCGAGTGAGGGCCTAGTCGCAAAGCTGCACACTGCCATAACAACATACTGGAGCGAGAAAGATGAAAGTGTGAAATGGACCCATTTAAAATTAGGGGCGCCTAGTGCACAATAAGAAAACACTGTATCAACATCTGTGGCCTCAGACTGTTTAATATCTTACCACAAGATATCAGAAGCACTGCTGGGACAAGTGTGGAAATGTTCAAAAGGAAACCGGACAGGTATCTCCACCAAGTGCCAGATACACAAGGTTATGATGAATATGTAGACCAGGGGGCCGCCAACAGCAACACCCTGGTTGACCGAGCAAGCACCAGACGAGCCTGACCCAAAGCCGAGCTTCGGGAGACGAGAAACTCAAAACTCATCGAAGGAATGTATGCAAGGTGTATAAGATATATATAATATATATATATATATATATATATATATATATATATATATATATATATATATATATATATATATATATATTGTCGTGCCGAATATGTAAAACTGGTCAATTAGCAAGAACTCATTTAAAATTAAGTCCTTTCCAAAATTTTCTCTTATACGTTTAAAGATATATTTTTTTCATTAATGTTAATATAAAAATTTATAATTTTGCACTAAAAGAATCTTAGAAAACTTACCTAACCTTATTATAACAAGAACAATTTATTTTAGCCTAACCCAACTAAATGTATTTTAGATTTGTTTACAATAATTTAATACTAAACATACACAGTGAAATATATTTTTTTTTAGGTTCAGAATGATTTTGGCGAAATTATATTGCATACACAAATTTTCACTTGTCCTATATGGCAAGATGAGCGTTGCTATTTAAGCCAAGATCGCAAGTTCTGCCTATTCGGCACGACACAAATAGTGTCTTGCTAGGAGCACCTCTGGGAAGCAATGCCATTGACACAATTCTCAGGAAGAAATTGGAAGAGTTAAGGAGAATGGAACAACGAATAGGCAATCTGGACACCCACGATGCCTTGTACCTTCTCACAAAGTGCTTGAGTCTGCCCAGGTTGACATATTTCCTAAGATGTGCACCTTCATATGATAACCCTATACTGCACGAATATGACAGTATTCTGAGGCAGATTTTTACGAAAGTACTTAACCTTACTCTAGAAGACGGGCAGTGGAACCAAGCTACACTTCCAGTCAGACTAGGAGGCATTGGTGTCCGCAAGTCATCACAGATTGCGTTACCTGCTTTTCTGTCCTCGTGTATTGCATCCAGAGAGCTTGTAGCAGCGATTCTCCCTGAACATCTTAGGGACAAGATTGGAGCCCAGGACCAAAAATTCATTGACGGAGCAATGATCTGGGATAATCTAACGGGCTCAGAAACCAGACCTGCTCCCCCCAACAACTACAAACAATCGCACTGGGATGGTCCAATAGTGGAAAATATAGCCTCAACGATGCTTCAGAGTGTGTCAGGGAAGGATAGAGCCCGCCTCCTGGCAGTGAGAGCCCCTCATGCTGGGGACTTTCTGTTGGCTGTTCCCAACTCCAGCCTTGGCACACGCCTCGACCCACAGACCATCCGCATCGGTGTTGCCCTTCGACTTGCCGCCCCTATTCTCGCCGAACACAGGTGTATTTGTGGCAGTGAAGCAGCAGACCGATTCGGGTACCATGGTCTTGTGTGCCGTAAATCCGAGGGAAAGATTGCAAGACATGAGGAGGTTAATAACATTATCAAGAGGAGCCTCACAACAGCTGGATGCCCAGCAGTAAGGGAGCCACCCCAACTATGCAGATCTGATGGCAGCCAGAAGCGTCCAGATGGTATCACCCTTCAAGCCTGGACAGATGGGAAGCAGGTGGTGTGGGACTATACATGTGCATCTACCTTGGCTGATACCTATCTCCAATACACCAGGGAGGAAGGAGGGGCAGCTGCCAGCTTTAGGGAGTCCCAAAAGTCTAGAAAATATGGAGAACTTGCCCATCATTATATGTTTGTTCCCATAGGCTCAGAGACCCTTGGCTCATGGGGAAAGAGTGCATCTAATTTCCTTAAGGAGTTGGGAAAAAGACTCATCAGGGTAACTAGGGATCCCAGGGCAGCTAGTTTTCTGTTCCAGCGGCTCAGTGCGGCTGTTCAAAGGGGTAATGCATGCTGCATTTTGGGCACACGCCCCAGCTCTGAGGAGCTGGATGAGATTTTCGCCTTATAATCGGTGATACACACGTAACAACATGTACCGTATATGCCACCTTTATATCAACAATGTATCTCTTAAATCTTCTGTGCCATATTATGTAATAAAATATATATATATATATATATATATATATATATATATATAAATATAGGGAGGTACCACCTCTAGAACTGTTATGGGGACCCTCATCCTCAGAGAAAAGAATAAACTTGCTTCTGGGAAAACTCAAGATTCTCCCTGAAGCTGTTTGAGAATTTTCTCCTACCACCCCCTATATTATGTGTATATATTTTATTTAAAGACAAAATACATTGACAAAACATTCACAAAAATATGATACAAAGTAAAACAACATAGGTAACTCAGAGCTACATCTCGAATATATGTATATATATACATATATATATTTATATATGTATATATATATATATATATTATATATTTGTATATATATATGTATGTGTGTATATATATGTATGTGTATGTATGTGTGTATATATATGTATGTGTATGTATATGTGTATATGTGTATATATGTATATATGTATATATATATATATATATATATATATATATATATATATATATATATATATATATATAAAAGAAGGGCTTTAAGTGTTTTGGTAAGGGAAACTGTTGTATGTGGGTGAGTTTTGGTTTGTTGAATGTGTGGATTTTAAGTGTATTGTACAGTATGTGTGGGTAGGTGAGTGTGTGTATATTTCAAATGTCAAGTGTATGGATGTGGAATAAGTGTCGATTGTGTGGATGTGGAATAAGTGTCGAATGTGTGAATGTGAAATAAGTGTCGAGTGTGTGGATGTGGTGTATGTGTCGAGTGTGAGGATGTGGTGTAAGTATCGAGTGTGTGGATGTGGAATAAGTGTCAAGTGTATGGATGTGGTGTAAGTATCGAGTGTGAAGATGTGGTCTAAGTATCGAGTGTGTGGATGTGGTGTAAGTGTTGAGTGTGTGGATGTGGAGTAAGTGTGGAGTGTGTGGATGTGGAGTAAGTGTCGAGTGTATGGGTGTTGTGTAAGTGTCGAGTGTGTGGATGTGGAGTGAGTATCGAGTGTGTGGATGTGAAGTGTCGAATGTGTGGATGTTAAGTGTTGAGTGTATTGGATTCTAGTTTATGATTGTAGAGTTTCATCGATCGTCATAACGTGCATTCCTTGAGCTGTTGCCTCGTAAATCAATGGTGACAGACTTGGAGAATAATGCACACGTCCCTGTTGCCTGGGTGGGGGTAGACGGGTAAGGCTTGAAGCAGTGAAGGTAAGATTCAAGGAAGAGAGAGAGCCCTGTTTACTCTAATTGATTATATCACTGGTCAGCAACCAAAGTGCTTCCGAGACCAGAGTAGAAATTTCCAACTTATTTTAGGTCACTGATAATGAATATCATAGTTGTGATGAATGGTTTTTCAAACCATTTTTCATCACAACTGTCAGACACTGCAGCATCATGGGATCTTGTTACAAAGAATTCTTCAACACTTGTTCAACCTTTGGACGAAGACCTACTTCGACTAGTGGATGGTACCACTATGACCCCGCCTCCGCCTGCTTCACCTCACCTCACTACAGTATATAAGCCACGTCTACGGCCCTCTGCTGTACATTCTACAAGATTGATGGATTGAACACATCGACTCCAGGCTGAGGGACTGATTACCTCATACTCCTCCTCTCCTTACGCCTTCCACTTTGTATTGGACTGATGAAGCCACTGTGTGGCGAAACGTTTCCTGTATAAAGATTCCCATATGCTGCGTAAGTGTCTCAATCTTCAATATCATAGTTAAAATTGTTAGCTTTACTTTTCAGTATACACCTACGTGTCACAAAAGGTTCCAACAGGCTTGCGACAGTGTGTTTCTTACCGCACTCACAGTCTCACTGCCCTTCATTATTTTCCAGCAGTCATAGAAGGTAGTTGTGCTGTGCAAGTTTATATTTTGAGGTGAAAGGAAGGTGATTTTCTTAGCTTTCATCTTTAACAGTGGAATCTCGTAGCAGCTGATGTGAAGATTTCAAAATTTCGTGACCGTCAGCAGCAGTTCAACGATTTCTTCGTAATGGAAAGTGATTTAGTGGCCTGCAACAGTATTAATGGTCTGATGGAAGCACTTGGCATCCACTACGAACCCAGTCACTGGAGGCTGTTAATAGATTCATCAAAAACGAGTCTGAAAGTTGTCTTGCTGCATAACGGCAATAGTAAACCATCAGTTCCTGTGGGCTATGTACCACATATGAAAGAAACTTATGAGAGTATAAAGCATATGTTGCAATGCATGAAATGAACATCAGTGACAGCTCTGTGGTGACTTTAAGGTTGTTGCTCTTGTGATGGGCTTGCAGGGTGGATACAATAAGTACTGTGGCTTTCTATGTGAATGGAACAGCCGTGCAAGAGGTTCCCACTACATCAGGAGAGACTGGCCACCTCATTAATCATTGGAGCCTGTGATGAAAAATGTTCAACCTCTATCTCTCATTGAACCAAACAAAATTTTGCTACCACCACTACACACAAAACTGGGGCTCATGAAAAACTTTGTAAAAGCTATGGACAAATCCGGTCAGGGATTCAAATATTTAACATCAAAATTTCCCTCACTGAGCGACACTAAGATAAGAGGGGAGTCTTCAATGGTCCTCAGATTCGAGAGCTTCTTAAATATGGTGACTTTGAATCAGACCTTTATGGGGAGGAGAAAGCTGCTTGGGAAGCATTCAAGTTAGTAGCGAAGGTATTTCTCGGAAACAGAAGGGAACACAACGATGAAGGCTTACAAGAACATGGAAGTAACATGTCACTTAAAATGCACTTTTTGGACTCACACGTAGATTTTTTTCCAGTGAACTGTGGGGCAGTTAGTGACGAACATGGTGAAAGGTTTCACCAAGATATTTCAACCATGGTAAAATGGTACCAGGGAAAATAGGGCCCAAGAATGCTTGCAGACTATTGTTGGACACTGGCAAGAGATGATTCTTCAGCCCACTATAAGCGTCAAGCAAAAAGGCGGAGAGTAGGTACGGATTAGAGTTTAAAACATATTGACATATATTGTATCTTTAAACCTATAACCAATAAGCATTTTTCAAGGTGAAATTTGGATTCAGGATATGAAAATATATAAGAATTAACTAATTTCATTTAAGAAGCATACAACTTTTCAAAAATTGTTGACCAGTGTTATATGTACTCGATGCATCTTAGTGTGCACGCAGGGTTCGAGTTTTCCACACTCATTCGCTTCACACATTGTGTTCGTATTGCGAATATATAATTGTTATTGAATGGTATCCTACTGTCTGATTTACGATGACAGAACTGTTTGCAGGCCACGTGAATTTGAATCTTTCCTATCATAGGCAGACATAATGTCCAGGAAGGTGAAATATAAAATATCAGAAAGTTATTAAAAAAATTGTTTAAAATCTAAAGGGAAAAAGTACCGTAGTATATTTAATAAATTTGTAATGAAAATATTAATGCCGAACACAGCGATTTTGTTCAGTACTCAAGTATTAGGTCACTTAGGTGTATTTACAAGTTACAGTTAATGTGAAATAATGTTGTACAATGTGACACAGTAATATATATGGTACATATAATCAGTATGGAAGCAAGTTACACATGATTCAAATATCCACGAAACCATAAATAATCTATCCAAGATAAGTAAAGTGTTGTGAAACAGTAGTTAATACCTTGGCACAAGAGCACGCATGAAAGAGCAGGAGCGACTATCAAACACCCTAAGGTAGACATATCAAGATCCTAATACCACCACAAAGTCCTAAGTTACAATGTTAGGCAGTGTAATTCCCTCGACTGTGATAGTACAAAGGTAGTCAACAACTTGGAAAATCTAGAGCAAGACTAACAATCAAAGTGCCAACAATCAAAAGTTAGCTAAGTGCATCTTAAATAAGATTCTTGTGAAATAAATTCACAACACCGGTACATTGACTCACGACCAGAGTTGTGAAAAGGCACAAAAAATGAAAAAAAAAGGAAGGGAAGAATCAGCCAGGCATAGCGGCACCACATCCAACCACTTTGAGTACTAGCTCTGACAGTAACACATAAGCAACCCGCACTCCAGGCATCGTCCAGAAGCTTTTATAATGATGGCGTGGGTGAGCGGTACACAACAGAAACGTCACTAATCTACGCAAAATAAAGCGTAACAAAACAGCATGACATAATACAGATATCCAATGAGCACAGCGAGACAGGTAAGAAAGCCATGCCCCCTCCAGGCAACTAGCCAATTAATCTGAGTGGGGTAAAACTGGATATGCAAGCTGCATCTTACTGGATCACCCCACGATGCTGCCTCCTATCACTCACTCACACAAACTGCATAGTGCTATAAATAAACAACCAAAATAACAAAATATTACAATTGTCATTTCAATTGACAGGAAAAAATATTTTTTTTATATTAGGTAAAAAAAATGTAAGGTTAAAATGGTAATGATAAATAATAATACACCAGACAGTGTATAGATGACACGCAAAATGTACACTTTTTTTGTTTTGTTTTTTGAAGCTCGTCTGCATAAATGTCTACGAAGTTAGCATGACACTCGTATGTACTTGAGCCACACACACACATGCTATTATCTTGCATTACACATTGCCATATCTTGCACTACCCGCTGCAATATCTTGCACCACACGCTTCACATATCCTAGACACGTACAGCGCACACTTCACATACTCTACACACATGCACCACACTTCACATACCCTACACACATGTACCACACACTTAACATACCCTACGCACATGCACCACACACTTCACATACTCTACACACATGCACCACACTTCACATACCCTACACACATGTACCACACTTAACATACCCTACACACATGCACCACACACTTCACATACCGTACACACATGCACCACACACTTCACATACCCTACACACATGCACCACACACTTCACATACCCTACACACATGCACCGCACACTTACCGTACCCTACACACATGCACCGCACACTTCACATACCCTACACACATGCACCACACACTTCACATACCCTACACACATGCACCACACACTTCACATACCCTACACACATGCACCACACACTTCACATACCCTACACACATGCACCGCACACTTTACATACCCTACACACATGCACCACACACTTCACATACCCTACACACATGCACCACACACTTCACATACCCTACACACGCACCACACACTTCACATACCCTACACACATGCACCGCACACTTCACATACCCTACACACATGCACCACACACTTCACATACCTTACACACATGCATCGCACACTTCAAATACCACACCTTTACTTTTGATATACCTTTGAAGAGTTTCGAGGGTTTCCTCAGAGTCCGGCCATGGGCCAGGCTCGTCTGGTGCTTGCCTGGTCAGCCAGGCTGTTGCTGCTGGAGACCCGCTGCCCCACATATCCATCACACCCTGGTTGATCTGACACCTGGTGAAGATACTTGTCCAGTATCTTTTTGAAGGATACTGGTAACCGGGATCCGGAATGTTCATACAGTGTTCCCTTATTGTCCCCACCGCACTCCTGCTTCTCACTGGGTTTGTTTGGCACTTCCTCCAATATCTCTCACTCCAGTATGTTGTTATAGCAGTGTGCAGATTTTTAACTAGGCCCTCCCTTACTTTCCAGGTATATATTATCATGTATCTTTCTCTCCTCCTCTCCAACGAGTGCTTGTTCGAGACTTGAAGGCGTTCCCAGTAATTTTATGTGCTTTACTAGCTCAATGTGAGCCAGTAAACGATCTCTGTATTTGTTCCAGCTCTGATATTTCTGCTTTGAACGGGGCCGTCAGCACTGAGCAATATTCTAAGTGAGGGAGCACTAGCGATTTAAAGAGTGTCACCATCGGCATTATTTCCCTTGTTTTCAAATTTCTCAATACCCACCCCATCTTCCTGGATGAGTACAAACCAACTGGATGAATACAAACCAACCAAATAACAGTTAAGATCTCTAATAACAAAGGTGTCTAGGTGGTAATAGTTATTGTAACTTTAATATATATATATATGCTGTGAGCAGTTCAGAAAATATACAGTACACTATAATACTCTTATGAATATGTACCATCTGGTACTTTGCTATGATGAGATGTACTCTTAAGTACAAGCTTATGCGATGGCCTGGATTATTATAATCATGGAGGAGCGCTACACCCTAAGGATTATACAGCGCTTGTGGGGAGGAGGTGGAAGGTATTCTGACTCAGTTCAGGGAACCGGAGCACAAATCCAATTCCCTAGATCAAGAGCCCATCACCAGCTTGAAGGAACCTCCCTTGAGGGGCGCTGGCCTGGAGTTTTACGACTCACTCGCCATGAGTTCAATCCTCGCCCGGGGTATTTTTTTTTTTTTTAAGTAATATAGGTATGTAAGTGTATGTGTTTATGTGGTCGGTATACACTCGGTAATGCTCGGCATATGTTCAGTAAGACGCGAGTTACAATGTGACTAGCAGCAACAAGTCCCTATATAAGCTAACTTTTGGACCATCAAGGCAATCAAACATCCTTCTTGAACAATATGACAACCCATTCGTCAAACAGCAGTAATGCTTGAAGCAGCATTAAACAGCACAGTGGACGTTCATCAGATTCTCCACAAAGGCATAAATCTTTCTTATTAATGAAACCGAGTTCAGCCATTCCATATTCCCAACTACGACAGTGCGTAGATGCTAAAACAGTGCAGGTCGAGAGTTGAACTTGGGACCAGTGATATAGTCTCTCTCACAACACAACCTCTGAAAACGTCAAATGTCACCAAGTCTAAATAATGCTCTGTGAACAAAGTTACACAGGTTTAAGAGGTGTACGTCCCGGCTCACCAACGGAGACATTACTAAAAACAGAATCTAAATAACACGAGCCAAGGAGACTAACATTCTTCCAGACAAAACAGAGAGAGGTTTCCTCTTCGAGGAACAGCCAGAGAGAGAGGGGGGGGAGGGCAGGGCCTGCAGATTCAACGTCTGGTGACAAGAGCGAGCTTGAGCCAGGCAAGAAATGTGAAACAAGTGGTTAAGTAGTTTACAGAGTACTGCCAGCCAATGAAAACTCTTCATCAATGATAACACTGAGTGGTGTAGATGTTACGTCTTACCTACGTACATAAGATAATAATGTAAGTCAGATAACAATATAAAGCATGTAATTTTCGTTTTAGCTGTTAACGAAAAACATCAGTATAATATTAGATGAAAAATCGGTATATAAAATAATCATATCGTCTTTTCCTCTGAGGTCGCTACACCTACACACAACATACACCACACTCCACATATCTTACATGCAACATACACTCAAATTGCTTTAAAACAAAATCTTCACACATTTCAAGCGCCAGTAGGTATAGAGACAGTGGGGAGTGAGAGGCTGGGAGGGACATTAGGGTTAGAAGGAAAGAAAGAAAGGGTAATGGAGGTGGGAAGGGTATTAAACGAGAGGAATGGTGCTGGGGTTAGAAGGTAGGAAATCTAGAAGGGGCGTGGTAGTGGAAATGGTAGATGATGATGAGAGAGGCGGAATGAGGAGTGAAGGAGAGTTAGGAATGGCTGAGGGTGAGTGGTTGAGGGAGAGTGAAGGAGAGGTAGGAAGGACTGGAGGAGGATGGTTGAGGGGAAGGCTGTGTTCAGTCTGCACCAGCAGCCACCAACAACAAGGGTCTTGATCAGCCAGAAAAAAACAAGTTTCCGTCGGCGTTGTTACTTTGTTTTGATCTTAAAAAATGTACTGGGGCGTATGTTCCTCCTGACTGACTGGTTTTTCTTATGTGTTCTCTCCAAGTTGTGTTTGCAGGGGTCGAGGCATTGTTACTGGCCCTGCCTCTTAATCCTTATCGACCGTCTTTACTGGTTCCTGTTCTCTAGGTTCCCCTCAGATTTCTCTTACAACAAGAGCAATACCATAAGACTGAAAAAATGCTTCTTAAAGTGTGTGCGTGCGTGAGTGCATACGTACTCTCTTGCTTTTCATAGTACTATACCACCCTCTGCATACGACATCAAATTTCCCACATAATGTTAACCGCGATGTTCAGTGCACCACAGGAAAAAAAATGTGATCAGCGAGGACAAATTTTAGTTGCTACCCTTTAGAAAAGAATGAAGAATTAATAATTTGACTGAGTATTAAAGACAACTCGAAGCACGCCATAGAGAGGAAGAGGAATATATGGGATTTAGGAGAGATGTCAGAAGATCTTGAGTTCAATTATCACACCAGTGTTGGTATTACAAACGCTAGGAAATTGATAGGCATGATAACTAGAACTTTCAAAATATAGATAACCTGTGCTGCAGGACGTGCAATTGGAGGGATGTTAAGTATTCCCTGTAATTTAAATGTTTGACCTATTTTTGTAGACGTTAAAGTCTCCATATACATTCTCCAGATCCGTAATTTTACTTGATTTACCTTGAGCAGTCAGTGTAAATGTTCCAGTCTAGAGTACATGTATTTTAAAGAGTAGCATCAGTGGCTTGGCATCTGTTGTTTTGAATATCGTTTTTCATCCCTATTGTTTTATTAAATTTTGCATATTTATTAAATATTAGTAATTATTTTTTACGGTGAATGTTTCCTTGTTTATCGGGTCACTATACCTCGGTGCTTTCATAAAAAAAAATCCAGCCTTACGTATTTCGTTGTAGTTGTGTAGGATCCTCTGACGTTGCTACTCCCAGGTCTCACCTCTCTTACATTCCTTTCATTCTGTTCTTTAGGTTAATATTTTTATACTGTTCTTGCTGTTATTTTTTCAACTTTTTTCAAAACATACCGGCTGAAATTTGACGACGTTGAACATGAAACTCACCGTGGACCACTGGAAGGCTAGGTTTACATGGGTTTGACGTGTGAAGTTTTCTCCATGGATCTTACTCATGAAAAATTTAGGTTTATCTGTGAAGTATGTTACATCGCTATGATTTATGTATTCTGTGTCAAATATGGACTAGACTCACTAGAGACTCAGGGCGAGTACTGGCGCTGAACACTCCTCTTGACTGCTTTACTCATTTAAATATATTGATTTGCTCAGTGAGTCCGGTTTGTTTAAAACTGTGGCTCCATCTTCCGATATTTCCAGTTATTCCTTTTACAAGCACTTTCTGTGTTATTGCACCACGGTCACGCTTATCAAAACTTTTTTTTTTCAGTGTTTCTATGTTAGGTCAACACACACTACCAATGCTTAAATATCCTATAGAGACGATGTAGACATAGTGTCATCTCATAAGATTTAAGCAAGGGTTTACTACTTAATAGAGGAGGTTTGGATGTAGATTCTGCATAAAAAAAATTTTTGGCTTTAAATTTCGCAGGTGGTTTTTGCTTTCTGTTTCCCCTGTCTTAACTATGTATTGTATTTCTCTAACAAATATTTCTTGAACTTCCTGAGAAAATTTGGCGCCTTTCTTGTATGTTAAAATCCTTGATAATTTTTGTGGCAAAATCCAGTATTTTGCGAGGGCCTGCGATCACGTCGTTGCATTCTTTCCCTGTATTTTTGTCCGCTGCTTTGTCACGTGTTCAACTTTTACCAAATTAAGAGATAAAAGGAAAAAAAGCTTTACAACATTTGCGAGAGCCAGCCTTTGAGCTTCCTACCCCTCCCTTCACTCCCTTTTTCCTTCTGTCCAACATTTGTGCCTTCTCTCTGCCCTTTCATCCCCCTCTAACTGGTCCTTGTGCCTCCTCCTCCCTTCCTCTATCCGGTCTTTGTGCCTCCTCTTCCTCTGTCTGGCCTTTGTACCTCCCTCTGTCCGGCCTGTGTGCTTTACCCCTTCTCTAACCCTATGTTCTGCCTATATTCCTCCTTTCCGTCTGTCCGGCGGTGTGCTTCCCTCTTCCCTCCTTTTTCTTCATCACTCAGTAAACTGCTTTAGGAAACTCCGTTCGTGTGAGGACGGTTTGTACGACTATGTTTCAGTGATTCAGAACCAGAGATCTGAAATAGGTTTCTTATGGGGTTTGAGAGAATCATTGAGACTCAGTGTACCTTGTACTAGAGTTTCTCCTGACACGACTGGCGTGGTTCAGTACATTTCCAGTCACGGCTGGCCTAAACTTCCTGCACCACTTCCAAAACAATATGAAGATATGCAAATTATTAGATAGGTCAGATCCGGTTAGGTTTTTATTACGTAAATTCTTAGCAAGGTTAGGTTGCTTGGTAACTTTTGGCGCAAAATTGAAAATTGGTATTTCCAAATATTTGCATAACTTTAATATGGTGTTTTCCTTGGACGTGAAAGAAGGAAGGGGTGACTCTTGAAGGGAAGCACAGGTCGTGGGTCATACCCTTCCATAGTTGGAGAATGAATATATGTATTTCGGTCACTGCGCGATCCGAAAGAGATACGATTGTATTGCATAAGCTAACCCACTCTCTACCTCAATTCACGTAAAAGGAATAGTACGGAGTGGTACACAAGTTTCTAGTGCAGTTAAATATTAGCAAAGAAGAGACCAAAAGCTGTTGCATGGAAACAAACATCCCAATTTCTTTAATAAAAAAATGGCAAAGTGGCATCTACACAGCTGAATGCCAGTTTGAATCGTCTACTAAGATTTGAGAGTTTACAGTTAATTAAAAGAAGCATCATCTTATCACACAGAATCCCGTATATCAAAATTCACCAACACTTAAAGCTTGAAGGCGTTCAGAAATTATCCTATGTTAACGGTGTTTTAGGTTATTGCGTGAAAGTAAAACACTGATTGCAGATAAATCTTCGTTGGTACAATCTGTTGCCACAAATTGCTTTTACGGGGAAACGTCGCCCCAATAAAGACTCCTCAGTGTTTGAACTTACTGCCAGCGCTTCGCCATTTCTGTTATCGCATGAAAACCAGTTTTTTTTTTCAGTTTTCTCATTTTCTTCAATAAATGTGGCACCTGCACACCCCAAAAACAATCCAGACCTTTAAAATATACCAGCATTTAGGGGTTTGAATCCGAATAGAAAAGGCATTTATTGCACAGAAGCTAATTTGTTTGTTTATTTTTAAGTAAAGTTGGCAAACTAAAACAACCCAGTATTAATGCGAAGGTTCCTCTGAGAAAAACACCCAAATAAAAGTTTGAAGCTGACCAGGAGATGCGTTCTCCAGTTACCGAACAGAATCCAAGAATTTCAGGTTTATTAACTATGTCAATAAATTAGCAAATTTGTACCTACACAGACTAAACCCGTAAAGTATCATCATCCCTTACACGTGATGCATCAGCCATTATAGACCGAAGTCATTTTGAAGAAACATTATTAAGTTATTTCACGGCAAATAATATACCACTTTAAAAATACACCTGACAGTTTCTCACCTGCAAACACAGTAACGATCCTAACCATTAAAGTAGGATGCATCGCAGTTGAAAGTTTGAAGGGGATCAGATGAGGCTAAGTTAACGAACAGAAGCCAAAATCTTGAATGGTTTACATATAGTTGACCAGACGGCATCTGCACATGCCAATAGTTGCATGAATCTTCCCTGGTTATAGTTCTCCAGCATTGAAAATTCGAAGCCAGTCACATGAGGAAAGAAAACTACCTGGAATATAGCGTAGGAAAAAAAAAAGATAATTAAGAGCTTGTTTAAGTCGCGAACAACTGAAGAGTTGAATTAAAATTTTGCAAATTGGCACTACACAATCCAGAGAAACCAAGACTGCACTAATAACTCCATTCTTTTAAGATACAGCAGTGTTGAATGTTCGAAGTTGACCAGCAGAGGCTTTCTCAAGTTATCACGTGAGCACCAAATCCAGGAATGGTCTTTATAAAACTGACTAGAGAGCACCTGTCTTTACGTGTCAGAAGCTACATGAACCTTTCCTGAATTACAGCACTCCTGCATTGAATATTTAAAGCCGATTGGATGAGACGTTCTGAAGTTATGAATGATAATCCAGTAGGGAGATACCAGATAGACAACTACTTTAAAGTACACTCCTTGGTGCTTACCTAAACACAGCAGTGACACTAACATTTTTAACAACATTGGTAATTATACGAATGATGATTAAACCAATAAACGACAACATTGATATTAACGATATAAACCATTAATAATTTTTAGTAATATAATTCTGATGTTTATATTAAGATAATACAATAAAAATATTAACATAATGGAAATACTAAAACTACTTATTAATGTGGATAATATATTGATGAATAATGGCATATAACTTGAGGAAAACAAAATTGCTGTAATTATAGGATGAGGAAAACATGGGTCTGCTTGGGGACAAGATGTACTATATACCTGTGACTGGTTTCCAGAGTTCATCTATTCTCGAAGCCCGGGCCTGAGATCATCTTTCATTATTGACTGCTCTACCAGGCTGTTACTGCCTGCATTGCCAAGTTTGCCACCAAAATCTAAATTATAACCTGGTCCGGCAGTTTTCCCTGGACCCACTGATTTTCGTCGTCTTGGTCTTCTAGTGGATAACATATACACGGGAGAGGCAGATATAAGGTGGACCTTGAACGCTGATATATCTTAATATTCTTGCCATGTTCCTAAACCGGTCGGTGCACACAATCACATCAGCACATTCACAAGCTGGAATCTGATTACCTGCTTGTCCAAGGAAACTATTTTTTGCGAATGTTTGAAATTCTGTCCAATTAATTACTCCATGGCCAAAGAGAGAGAGAGATGTATTTCAACGTTGATTTATTTTTGCTAGCCGTAGTTTTAGCACGGCTTTTAATATTATATAAAACATTTGTAAACTTTCAGAAACGATTCGTTATTACTACCAGTAAAGTATTGAAAGCTCACCTAGTTGAGGTTGCAGAGGTCGAGTCATAGCTCCTGGCCCCGCCTCTTCACTGGTCGTTACTAGGTCACTCTCCCTGCTCCATGAGCTTTATCATACCTCTTCTTAAAGCTACGTATGGATCCAGCCTCCACTACTTCACTACCCAGACTATTTCACTTCCTGACTACTCTGTGGCTGAAGAAATACTTCCTAACATCACTGTGATTCATCTGTGTCTTCAACTTCCAACTGTGTCCCCTTGTTGCTGTGTCCCATCTCTGGAACATCCTGTCTTTGTCCACCTTGTCAATTCCTCTCAGTATTTTACATGTCATTATCATATCCCCTCTAACTCTCCTGTCCTCCAGTGTTGTCAGGTCGATTTCCCTTAACCTCTCCTCGTAGGACATACCTCTTAGCTCTGGGACTAGTCTTGTTGCAAACCTTTGCACTTTCTCTAGTTTCTTCACGTGCTTGGCTAGGTGTGGGTTCCAAACTGGTGCCGCATACTCCAATATGGGCCTAACGTACACGGTGTACAGGGTCCTGAACGGTTCCTTATTAAGATGTCGGAATGCTGTTCCGAGGTTTGCTAGGCGCCCATATGCTGCAGCAGTTATTTGGTTGATGTGCGCTTCAGGAGATGTGCCTGGTGTTATACTCACCCCAAGATCTTTTTCCTTGAGTGAGGTTTGTAGTCTCTGGCCCCCTAGACTGTACTTCGTTTGCGGTCTTCTTTGCCCTTCCCCAATCTTCATGACTTAGCACTTGGTGGGGTTGAACTCCAGGAGCCAGTTGCCGGACCAGGTCTGCAGCCTGTCCAGATCCCTTTGTAGTTCTGCCTGGTCCTCGACCGATTGATTTTTTCTCATCAAATTCACATTATCTGCAAACAGGGACACTTCTGAGTCTATTCCTTCCGTCATGTCGTTCACAAATACCAGAAACAGCACCGGTCCTAGGACTGACCCCTGTGGAACCCCGCTGGTCACAGGCGCCCACTCTGACACCTCGCTACGTACCATGACTCGCTGTTGTCTTCCTGGCAGGTATTCCCTGATCAATAACAGTGCCTTCCCTGTTGTCCCTGCTTGGTCCTCTAGTTTTTGCATTAATCTCTTGTGTGGAACTGTCAAACGCCTTCTTGCAGTCCAAGAAAACGCAATCTACCCACCCCTCTCTCTCCTGTCATACTGCTGTCACCCTGTCATAGAACTCCAGTAGGTTTGCGATACAGGATTTCCCGTCCCTGAAACCGTGCTGGTTGTCGATGATAAGCTCATTCCTTTGTAGGTGCTCCACCACTCTTCTCCTGATAATCTTCTCCATGACTCTGCATACTATACAGTCAGTGACACTGGTCTGTAGTTTAATGGTTCGTGTCTGTCTCCTTTTTTTAAAACTGGGACTACGTCTGCTGTCTTCCACACTCTCTCTCTCTCTCTCTCTCTCTCTCTCTCTCTCTCTCTCTCTCCGATTAACTGTATGACGCTTGAGGTGAAGTCCTGGTGTGTGTTGTACTCGCATGTATGTTATTGCAGGCGTCGAGTCTCAGCTCCTGGTACCGTATTTTCGTTGACCGATACTGGGTTCACTTTCCTTGCTTAGAGAGCCCTATCGTACCCCATCTTAAAGCTATGTAGATATTCTGCCTTTATCACTCCACTGTCCAGGTCGTTCCACTTCTTTACTAAAGGCTGAAGAAATGCTTCATAGCATCCCTCTGACTCATCTGTTCTCAACTTCCAGCAGATTAGAGTTTATCACCGAAGTGACTAGTTTATTGTCCACACCATATCCATCCTGTGGACGGTAACGCAAGAGCATATGGCTAGCTGAGCACTCGTGTTCCTGTTTCCCGTCCGTCAGTCTGTCACTGACCACTCTGTCAACTCTCAGTAATTTGTAGGTTATTATCATATCTCCTCTAGTCCTTGTGTGTGTGTGTACTCACCTATTTGTGGTTGCAGGGGTCGATTCATAGCTCCTGGCCCCGCATCTTCACTAGTTGCTACTAGGTCCTCTCTCTCCCTGCTCCATGAGTTTTATCAAACTTCGTCTTAAAATTAGGTATAGTTCCTGCCTCAACTACCTCACTTTAGAGACTATTCCACTTCCTGACAACCCTATGACTGAAGAAATACTTCTTAACATCCCTTTGACTCATCTGAGTCTTCAGCGTCCAATTGTGACCCCTTGTTGCTGTTTCCCATCTCTGAAACATCCTGTCCCTGTCCACCTTGTCGATTCCTTTCAATACTTTATATGTTATCCTGTCCCTCCTGTCCTCCAGTGTTGTTTGGTCGATTTCCCTCAACCTCTCCTCGTAGGACGTGCTCCTTAACTCCGGGACTAATCTCGTTGCAAAACCTTTGCACTTTCTCTAATTTACTGATGTGCTTGGCCAGGTGTGGGTTTCAGACTGGTGCTGCATACTCCAGTATGGGCCCGATGTACACAGTATACAGAGTCCTGAATGAGTCCTTATTGAGATGTCGGAATGCTATTCTTAGGTTCCCTAGTCACCCGTGTGCCGCAGCAGTTATTTGGTTGATGTGCGCCTCAGGAGATGTGTTCAGTGTTATACTCACCCCAGTATTCTTTTCCTTGAGTGAGGTTTGTAGTCTTTGGCTCATTGCTGTCTTCTTTACCCTTCCCCAATCTTCATGAGTTTACACTTGGCGGCGTTGAACCCCAGGAGCCATTTGCTGGACCAGGCCTGTAGCCAGTCCAGATCAATTTGTAGTCCTGCCTGGTCCTCCTCCGACTGAATTCTCGTTATTAACTTTACATCGTCTGCAAGCAGAGACACTTCTGAGTCTACTGTCATCATTCTCATATACCAGAAACAGCACCGGCCCTAGGACTGACCCCTGTAGAACTCCGCTCATCGCAGGCGCCCACTCCAACACCTCGTCGCGTACCATGACTCACTGCTGCCTTCGTGTCAGGTATTCTCTGATCCATTGCAGTGCCGTCCCTGTTATACCTGCCTGGTTCTCCAGCTTTTGCACTAATCTCTTGTGTGGAACTGTGTCAAAAGCCTTCTTACAGTCCAAGAAAATGCAGTCTCCCCACCCCTCTCTCGCTTGTCTTTCTGCTGTCACCTTGTTATAGAACTCCAGTAGAATTGTGACACAGGATTTCCCGTCCCTGAATCCGTGCAGGTTGTCATTGATAAACTCATTTCTTTCTAGGTGCTCCACCACTCTTCTCCTGAAAATCTTCTCCATGACTTTCCATACTATACATGTCAGGGATACTGGTTTGTAGTTTAGTGCTGTGTGTCTGTCTCCTTTTTTAAAAACTGGGGCTACATTTGTTGTCTTCCATACCTTAGGGAGCCGCCCTGTTTCAGTAGATGTGTTGAAGATTGTTGTTAGTGGCACACAGAGTGCTTCTGCTCCCTCTCTCAGGACCCACGGAGAGATGTTTTCCGACCCTATCTCCTTTGAGGTATCTAGTTCGCTTAGCAGCCTCTTCACCTCTTCCTCTGTTGTATGTATTGTGTCTAGCGCTTGGTGGTGTACCCCACTCCTCCGTGTTTCAGGAGTCCTTTCTGTCTCCACTGTGAATACTTTCAATCTCATATTGAGCTCCTCACGTACTTCTCGGTCATTTCTTGTGATCTTGCCTCCTTTCCTCATCCTGATTACATGCTCCAGTTATGGGTTGGACTTGGCTTTCGCTGCTATGTCATTTTCGTATTGTCATTGGGCCTCCTTCCTTACCTCTGCATATTCATTTCTTGCTCTTCGACTACTCTGTTCTCCTTGGTCCTTTGCCTCCTACACTTCTTCCATTCTTTAGCGCATTTAGTTTTGGCCTCTCTACACTTTTGTGTGAACCAAGGGCTCGTTCTGGCCTTCTCGTTATTTCTGTTGCCCTTGGGTACAAACCTCTCGGTTACCTTGTATATTGTTGTCACACATTCCATCATCTCATTTACTGATTTCCCTGCCAGTTCTCTGTCCCACTGAACCTCGTGCAAGAAATTACTCAAGCCTGTGTAGTCCCCTCTTTTGTAGTTTGGCTTCCTCCACTCTGCTCTTCCTGCTTCCCTCTCCATTAGTAACTCTACTATGTATTCGAAACTTAGAACCACATGATCACTAGCTCCGAGGCACCTTTCATATGTGATGTCTTCAGTATCTGCATTACTTAAGGTGAATACTAGGTCCAGTCTTGCTGGCTCAACTTCTCTCACTGGTAGTGTCCCTAACGTGCTGATGCATGAGGTTTTCCAGTACCACCTCCAACATCTTTGTCCTCCATGCTTTTGGACCCCCATGTGGCTTCAGGTTTTCCCAGTTGATTTCTTTGTGGTCGAAGTCATCCACAACCAGTAGCTTTGCTCTTTCCATATGGGCCCTTCTTGCCACTTCAGCCAGTGTGCTAACCATTGGTCTGTTACTCTCATCATATTCTTGTCTTGTCCTCCTGCTATTCTGTGGTGGGTTATACATGACTGCAATTACCACCTTGATACCGCCAGCCTGAAGTCTTCCTATTATGTAGTCTCTTGCTTCTCCTCTGTCTCCTCTCTCCAGCTCGTCAAAATCCCATAGGTTTTTGATGAGCAGTGACACTCCTCTACCCCCTCTGTTCTTTCTGTCTTTCCTCAGGATCTGATATCAGGTTGGAAACATGGCATCTGTTATCATTCCTGTGAGCTTGGTTTCTGTAAGAGCTAGGATGTCCGGTGATGCCTCTTTGATTCTTTCGTGCCACTCCTCCCACTTATTTGTTATTTCATCAGCCTTGGTGTACCATACCTTCAGTTTGTGTGTGTGTGTGTGTATGTGTGTGCCATAACTACCTATTTTTTTTTTACAGTAACTGCGGTTGTAGTGACGCGTCTTGGTCTACGTTTATTGTGTTTGTCAACTGTGTTTGTCATCGTGTTAACATTTGTTAACACGATGTGTATGTTCACACGTGCTTAAACTATGCAAGCGCATACGTGCTTATATTGTGTGTAGGTACCCACGTACTTGCATTGTATGTCAGTCCACATATTCTTACACTGTAAGTACACATGTTCTTACATTGTGTGTAGGTACACGTTCAGTAACGGCATAGGATCCCAATGGAAATTAGTCACTTGTCTGACTTTTTTGGGTTATCCTGGGTCCTCTACACATATGCTGCTATGTATGATAATATATGTAACTGTATTTGTGTATACCTGAATAAACTTATTTACTTATATTTAACTCATGTTGATATACATAAATGTCGAGGTTAAAATTTGCAACAGTGATAACTACTACATTGTGTGTTGACTTCTATATTGTGTGTTGACTTACACATTTTCTGTTGACTTCTACATTGTGTGTTGACTTCTGTATCGTGTGTTGACTTCTACATTGTGTGTTGACTTCTATATTGTGCGTTGACTTCTTCATTGTATGTTGACTTCTACATTGTGTTTTGACTTCTATATTGTGTGATGACTTCTACATTGTGTGTTGACTTTTACATTGTGTGTTGAATTCTACATTGTGTGCATGTGTGTGTTGATTTCAACCCCCACACCAAGGATTCTACCCTAACACCAAGGATTCCACTCCCACACCAAGGATTCCACCCCCACGCCAAGGATTACACCGCCACACCAATGATTACACCCCTACACCAAGGATTCCACTCCCACACCAAGAGTTACTACAACCCACACCAAGGGTTAGACCCCCACACCAAAGATTCTACCCCCACACCAAGGATTACACCTCCCTGCCCACGAGAGTTCGACATCCTACCCCATTAAGACAGTTATCGAATGTTAAGTGCATTATTTGCATGCAGAATTTTAATTTTGCTCCATAGCTAACCTAGCGAAAATTGACGTAATATAAAATAACATATTACTTTTGTCAAGCTGTCGCCTTTGGAATGAGAATCTGCAAGTGACCCTTTCACTGTTAAACGACTTTGTGGGGAAGAAAATAGGAAGGAAATTGCACTTGGGCATTTCGTAATGCAAGAACAATGTCGCCTATCAGTATACCTTTCATATACCTTTGGTGAGTTAGGAGAATTTCTCTGAGCCCGCAGCCCGGCCATGGGCCAGGCTCAACACTTGTCGGATCTTTCAACACCTGTCAGATCTTCTGATACCTGTCGGATCTTTTAACACCTGTCGAATTTTTCAACACCTGTCGGATCTTTCAACACGTTTCGGATATAAACGTTGGTGTTCCCTGCTATGGTATACATTTTCTGGAAATATTAGATTGTGGAAAGTGAGGTAATTTGATTAGGCTGCCAGTATTATATCGGTTTCACTAATTTTAGGTTTCTACACTTCTTGGGGACTGTAGGCGCCGGAGCTAGCTAACCTAATGTATTGTAGGAAATCAATGATTCTCGGAGAGGGAGGACGATGGAAATAATGTCACCGTCATCTTTTGCTCGTAGCACGCCGTTTTAAATTTATTTCACATTGCAGTACAATTTCTTTTGCTTATCGTGTCCTCTGAGCACGTACCATGTTTCTCTGGACTGACTACCTCGTGATGTATGTATGTGTGTGTGTGTGTGTGTGTGTGTGTGTGTGTGTGTGTGTGTGTGTGTGTGTGTGTGTGCGTGCCTGCGTGCGTGTGTGTGTGTGTGTGTGTGTATATATCTTCATACCTGTTGTGATACTATACTATAATTTCAAGCTATAGCAGTGCTCTCAAACTCTTTACAAACCGCTCACTGTATTACTGCTGTTGCCTCCATCATTGTATTATCGGTGTTACTTCAGTCACCGTATCACTAGTATTGTCTCCATCGTTGTATCACTGCTGTTGCCTCCATCACGATTTGACTGGTGTTACCTCCCTCACTGTATCACTATTATTGCATACATCACTGTATCACTGCTATTACCTCCATCACTGTTTCACTGGTGTTACCTCCCTAACTGAATCGCTATTATTGCCTCCACTGTATCACTGATATTGCCTCCATTATTGTATTACTGGTGTTACCTCCCTCACTGTATCACTGGTGTTGCCTCCATCACTGTATCACTGGTGTTGCCTCCATCATTGTATCACTATTATTCTCTCCATCACTGTATCACTGGTGTTGCCTCCATCATTGTATCACTACTATTGCCTCCATCACTGTATCACTGGTGTTTCCTCCATCACTGTATCACTGCTATTGCCTTCATCATTGCATCACTGGTGTTGCCTACATCATTGTATTACTGCTATTGCCTCCATCATTGTATTTGATCACTGCTATTGCCTCCATCATTGTATCAGTGCTATTGCCTCCATCATTGTATCAGTGCTATTGCCTCCATCATTGTATCAGTGTTATTGCCTCCATCATTGTATCAGTGCTATTGCCTCCATCATTGTATCAGTGCTATTGCCTCCATCATTGTATCAGTGCTATTGCCTCCATCATTGTATCAGTGCTATTGCCTCCATCACTGCATCACTGGTGTTGCCTCCATCATTGTATCACTGGTGTTGCCTCCATCATTGCATCACTGGTGTTGTCTCCATCATTGCATCACTGGTGTTGCCTCCATCACTGTATCACTGCTATTGCCTCCCTAACTGTATCACTGGTGTTGTCTTCGTCACTGTATGACTGGTGTTCCCTCCATCACTGTATCACTTTTGTTACCTTCATCACTGTATCACTGATGTTGTGTTGAGAAATGGTTTACCAGCTAAGCTTAAAGATAAAATATAGGGAGTACTTAGCTGATAAGACAGCTATCGTCCACACAGCCGCCCCTGCAGATGAGGTCTTGAGAAGCTGTCTCATCCACTTCTTAACGGGCTGTAAAAGATTATCTTATGTTAATAATAAATTACCCCTAGGGGGTGTTATGTCAGCATATTTCATTCACTGATGGCTGACGTACGTACTTGTGTGGACTCAAAAGTCCGCACCTCACTGCCGACTATAGGTAGATTACAAACTCCTTGAGACACAAGAACTGCGCAGTCCCCCATACTACAAGAAATTCATAACCCACCTTGCCCGTGTAGCGTGAGCTATGGTGTTCTTTACACCCTCGACAGATATCGGTGACTTGATAGAAGCTGAAGTGTCCTTGGATGTCCACGTCTTCCATATTCTAGGAATACGCACTGCTACACTCTGTTCCACAAGGTTTGTCTTTATTGTTCACAATCTTATCACTGAAGAAGCTGATCACACTTCTCTGTAAGTGTTTATTGTGTTTTGTGAGACACTTTGCTCACACTGATGCATGAATCAGTGTTCTTTGTTGGTTATCCTGGCGTCAGTGTGACTCAGTAGAGTCAAAAGTAATCTGACCTCACAGCGTCCTACGCCGCTCCAATGCCCCTAGAACATAAAGGAAAAGCTGACCTAGTACTTTTGCTTCCTTGCCACTTCCTCCATGAAGCAAAGCAGAATGTTTGATTCTTGCTATCTTAAGCATAGACAACAATGTACACTATCTTTACCATGGTAATAAAGTGGGAGCAGGGTTTTCCTTAATTGTCCTGCTAAGGTAAGAGATGGACTGTCTTTTATTAAACTACACTTTGCAACACGACTTTGCAAGGAGGGGCGGTCGCTTGACCACGTCGCATACTCGTACTGCATCTGGGATCAATTACTTGCTGTAGCAGTAAAGATGCTTGCCCCTTCTGAGAGAGCTGGGCCCCTCAGGGCTGAAAGGGGCTGATACCCCTCCCCCCTCCTGGAGAAAATTTCTCCACATGTTGCCTCTATTACTGTATCACTGATGTTGCCTACATCACTGCATCACTGGTGTTGCCTCCATCACTGTATCATTGGTGTTGCCTCCATCATTGTATCACTGGTGTTGCCTCCATCACTATCATTGGGGTCGCAACAATCACTGTATCATTGGTGTTACTTCCATCAATGTATCACTGGTGTTACCTCCATCACTGTATCACGGGTGTTACCACCATCACTGTATCACTGGTGTTACCTCCATCACTGTATCACTGGTGTTACCTCCATCACTGTATCACTGGTGTTACCTCCATCACTGTATCATTGGTGTTACCTCCATCACTGTATCACTGGTGTTACCTCCATCACTGTATCACGGGTGTTACCTCCATCACTGTATCACTGGTCTTACCTCCATCACTTAATCATTGGTGTTACCTCCATCACTGTATCACTGGTGTTACCTCCATCACTGTATCATGGGTGTTACCTCCATCACTGTATCACGGGTGTTACTTCCATCACTGTATCACGGGTGTTACTTCCATCACTGAAGTTAACCCATTCACTGACTATCCTTCCTCGCTCACTGGCTGGCTAACTGCTTCTTGCTGACTTGCGTCCTTCCTGATTGCCAGCCACCTGCTTCCTGACTGCTTGCTGACTGGCAGTGTTGCCATCTTCTCAGTCTAGTATAAAGTGATTCCTTTCTATCCATTCCTGGGGGACTGGGCGCCACTCTGCCTGTAGTCTGTTATCGACACGAATATATCAACAAACGATATATATATATATATATATATATATATATATATATATATATATATATATATATATATATATATATATAAAAGGGGTCAGCCATTACAGCAGCTCGACAGCCGTTTCTGCATGTCAGTCTTGAAGATTACAACAGCTGAATAGACGTTACAACGATTTAACAGATGTTGCAACATCTCAAACATGATCACCTGTTTGTTTTTCTTTAATATTATTGATGTTTCGTGCAGTGTTGCTGCTACTCCTTTTCTCACTCTCCTCCATTCATTCTTCCTTCTCTCTACTTCTTTACTCATTCTTCTTTCTCTCAGTCATCCTTTCTCCTTCACTCTATCCAGTTTGTTTCTTCCTCCTTACATCCTCTTCCTCTTCCTCCTTTCTTCTACCGCTTTGCTGTTCTCCTTTCCCACTGTCAGCCCTTCTCTTACTCGTCTTCAATTCTTCTTCTTCGTCGCCCTCTCCCCTCTTCTCTCTTTTCATTCCCCATTCCCCCACCTTTTTCACTCTTCCCCACTCTACTTGTGTGATCGATTTTGATGAAAAATCGACTTCAGTGTGATCGATATTGTTGAAAAAAAAATAATCTTCATAGTTTCACCTCTTCCTCCTTCACCCCCCATTTTCCCTTCCTCCACCCCTGTTCTTTCTTTCCCCCCTCCTTGTTCTCCCTTATTCCACCAGTCATTCCTCTTCCTGTGTCCTGGTGTTCCCTGTGGTCTTACTTTTTTCCTAAACCTCACTTTCTTCTCTTATTATTATCTCCCAACTCCCGTTTTCCATTTCTCATCACTCATTTTTTAATTAGTTTTTTCCCTCACAGTCCTTTTTCTTAATCCAAATATAATTGTTTTTTTTCCTTCGTTCTTTCATCTAAAATTATTCTGTTGTGGATGTTTTTTCTGTTTTCTTTAAAAAGGCTGGCATTGATCTTTGAGCCCCAGGACTGCCCAGCCCCCAGGTCCGGTCCATCACCCAGGTCCTGCCCAGCCCCAAGGCCTGCCCATCCCTCAGGTCCTTCCCCTCTACTCCTCGCTCCCCAGCACCTGTCACCCCGATCAAAGTAATCTAGGAGGCTGGGCCACGATCTAAGTCTCTGCTCCCACAAACACAAATCGGTTAGGTTAGATAAGGTTTGTCAGGAAACAGGATAAGTGTTTCCTGACGCGGATCTTAGTCATATAATGACCCGCCACTGAAGCTTTTGGTCATCTGTCCAAGGCCTTCCGCAGGCTTACCGGTCCACCCCTTTAAAAATTATTGGTTATTATTATTATTATAACAAATCGGTGATTACTTACACAGACACATCCAATTAAATGCTTTGAGGTTTGACTCTATATCACCATGGATACTGACAGCGGAAGAACTGTGTGAACCTATAACAAAGGTCTACAGCATGTCACCAGAGTGCGGAGATGTATTGGGCAGACAAGTGACACTGAATTATAGATCAGTATCATTGACATAGAGGCGGAACTTTTTTTTTTTATTAGAAAACCAGCATGGATTTAAGAAAGGTAAATCTTACCTCACTGACCTGCTGGAGTTACAAGACAGAATAACGGAAATTAAGCAAAGAAGACAGGCATGGGTTGACTGCAAATTCTTGTATCCCACAAGAGATTGATTCATAAATTAGAGGAGCACGCAGAGATACGAGGTAAAGGTCTACACTGGATCAATGAAACCTTACAAACAGAAGACAGAGAACAGAGGGTGACTAGAAATACACGTACAGCAAAACGAAACCTCTATTAGTACCTCATTTTACCTACACGAGGTGTGATCATGTACATAAAATATCAAAACTAGTGACTTAACACGTACATAGAATATCGCAGCATACTACATATATTGCTAGTGTTGATATTTTGTGTACATAGACAGCGCCTCGGTGGGTAAAACACCGTACTACTGTAATAAAGCTCTCATGTGTCTTCTTAGCCACGTAACTTCTCAGTTACGTCATACTTCAATTAAAGAGAGTGATTGTAAGAGCAGATGTTTCAGGATGGGAAAGTATAACAAGGCTCAGTTCTAACACCTTTACTAGCCTTAATATATGTAAATGACCTGCCAGAGGGGATTGACTCGTATGTTTCATTATTTGTTGTTGACTTAAAACTAATGACAACAATGCAAACGCAAGAAGATAGAGACAGACTACAGGAAGACTTGTACAAACTACAAGAATGGTCAAACAAATGGTCAGTAGAGTTCAATCCCAGCAAGTGAAAGGCCAAAAAAAATTGTTGATGGAGACAATCAGACACGGAATACAGGTGGACTGACGAGGAAACATGATTACAACATGTAAGATACTTAGACTTTAATAAATCAGATGGGGACAGACATTTTGAATTGCGAGGCATGTGGGCGAGGGGTCACTGTTGGAAACTGAAGATACAAATGAGCCACAAGGCTATAAGGCATTTTCTTTCGGTCTCGAGTTAGTGTATAGGTGGAACAAGCTAGATGATGAAGTGGTAGAGGCAAACTCAATTCACAGTTTCAGGAATAGGTACGATAAGAACCACGCGGTTTTTAACTTGGTATAATGCCGGCGATTGTAGTTGCAGAGGCGGGCCAGGAGCTGAGACTCTACTCCAGCAAATACAATTCGTTAAGTGTACACACACACACACACACACACACACACACACACACACACACACACACACACACACACACACACACACTGCGCGCGCGCGCAGTGGACAAAATGGTAACACACGCACGCTGGTTTAACAGTGTATATTCGATTTCCGAAATGTCGACAGTCCGGGCATACTTGTGTGTACTCCAAGTGTGGGTGTGTGTGTGTGTGAGGGTGTTTGTGTGGGTGAGGGAGGTGCCTTACAGTAATGTTTTCCCACACCTTCCCTACCACAGCGTATCGTTAAAGTTTGTTTTTCCAGTACATATTTTTTAAATAATGTCGATTACAGTAAATTTTGTGTTTGATGAAGTCTGAAAACACGCTGCAATTATATCCGTGATTCTAATGAGATTTATTGTTTGTCCACTGAATTAAGCGTTTTTTAATGTGTGTTTTAGAGAGTTGTTTTGAGTGTGGTGCACTGGCTGTGCTCAGCGCCTCACTGATACCATCAGATCTAACTACGCTGCACTCGCTCTCAATATTTACATCACAAGTTTTATCCCTTCATAGCATTTTTATCAGTTTGTATTGGAATGTGTATTTTGCGTGTGTGTGTGTGTGTGCGCATGTGTGTGTGTGCGCATGTGTGTGTGTGTGCATGTGTGTGTGTGTGTGCGCATGTGTGTGTGTGTGTGCGCATGTGTGTGTGCATTGTGTGTGTGTGTGTGTGTACATGTGTGTGTGTGCGCATGTGTGTGTGTGTGTGTGTGCGCATGTGTGTGTGCATGTGTGTGCGCATGTGTGTGTGTGTGTGTGTGCGCATGTGTGTGTGCATGTGTGTGTGTGTGTGCATGTGTGTGTGTGTGTGCATGTGTGTGTGTGCATGTGTGTGTGTGTGTGTGTGTGTGTGTGTGTGCATGTGTGTGTGTGTGTGTGTGTGTGTGTATGTGTGTGTGTGGTGTGGAGTGGGGGTGACGGGTGTTATTACCCTTGTTTAGTTTGTTGCCAAAGTCAAGTTCCGTCTCCTGGGCCTCGCTTTTCAACTATTATTTGTCTGATCTGATACTTTCCTGCCTCTTGGGTTATAGCATATTTGCATTTGAATTTATCTACAAAGTTGGTCACCACAACCTCTTTCCAGTGCCTTTCACTTACTATATTCATTCTGAATAATTTCTTTCTAATATTTCTAGGGCTCTTTCTGGTCTTTAGTTTATGCTTCATCGTCGCAGCCCGACCCTCCCAAGCAGTCTGTTTTTATCAAGCTTGTTAATACATCTGCATATGTTGTGAAAGTGAGTGTTTAATGCCAGTTCTCTGAATTTTGATCTCAGGGTTCTGCGTGTAGAATTGTGGCACAACTTTGAACTTTTTATAGCGTTTTTACTTGTAATGTGGATTCCACATTGGTGCTGCGTACCCAGGTGAGGGCTAAACAATAAAATTATTCCTGTGCACTGTACTGAATTCACTCTTCCTCTCTGATATGCATAATTTTGCATTTGTTCGGTTCGAATACTATTATTCATTTGTTAGACAGTCTTTGCTATTTTATTCCTCACTGAGTATGTTTCCATCCGTACAAACTAATGAGAAAATTACAGATATTGAAGAATACAAGTGCCTATTTAGCTCAACGGTTTCACTGTTGACTTCTCTGCTTTGTGGTACTGTCTCTAGGACGTGTTTTGTTGAAGTGTTATTATACACCGTCCTCGGCTTCTTGTTTGGCTGGGGATTGTACATCACTGCTGCAATTACTGTGTGTTCCACGGTCATTGCACGCTTCCTGGTATAGTCTTTGAATTCCCTGATCTCAGACTTGAAAATTTCTCAACACTATCTGGCTTTTAATCAAGTGTCACTCCTCTGTTGTCCTCATATATTTTTTTTTCAGTATGTGGAAACCTCCCTGGGAAGATTACCTATGTTGTTATTTCCTTAAATTGTCTGTATGAGAGCTTGATGTCATGTTGCTACTCTGTAATTTATTTTAGCTTACCACTCTTCTTGGTGATCCAGCTGTGTATACTACTGTTATACGTTTATATTTTGCTGGTCACCTGAGGGAATGCACTGGAGAGTCACCTGGGGAGAGAGATTGGTGATATATGAGGGACGGAGGGTAAGGGGGGAGGGTATATGGGAAATGTACGTTAGGTGGGTAGGTGATTTTGACACATAATTGAGTAGCCTTAAACAGAGCAAAATCCAGCATTAGCGAGGCAAAACGCTCAGTACCCCAAGGCACGGTCCTGGCACCACTACTGTTTCTTGAAAAAGAATTAATGTGCAATTGCTATGGATCCCTTCACGCATTGAATTACTCCTTCATGATAAAGTTGATATGTTAGCCAAGAAGAGTACCGTGAAGGAGAATGTAGAATATAACTTTGATATATCTGTGTCTAGCATTAGGAATAATATTAGAGAAGTAAATTACGAAAATGAATGTTATGGGAATGCAATTAGAAGTCTGAATAGATCTATAACCCACTATGATAATATGAACGTAGATAAGTATATTTATGGAGCAACTTGTAATGTGAACAGACTGGTGTTGTAGTAGCCAAGCTTAGGCTTGGGAGACACGCAGATGATCAAACCAAATGTAAATTATGTGGTCAGGCATATGGTCACTGTCTTGAACACTGCGCTTAATTGTCCACATATTGAGGAATATAGAGATAAACATGTCAAGCAGTGGTGATAAGTTCCAACTGTTTAGATATAGAAAGAATGAGGAACTGAAAAGGGACATTGTATATAAAACCCAAGAGGACCATCAAATAGAATGAGAAGAACACGTGAAAGACCTGGGAGTAAGTATGCCGGTTGATTTTCCTTTCAAAAACACTAGGCAGATGTCACGACAGTCAGAAAAATTACTGAGTGGATAATGCGAACTTTTAAAACAAGGGAAATAGTGTCATTGGGACTCTGTTCAAATTGTTCATGCTCTCTTGTTTTGGATTATTGTTCAGTAGTGACGGCCCCGTTCAGGGCAGAGAAGATATCAGGACTGGAACAGATACAAAGATCGTTTGCAGCCCTAAGTAGCCAGTAAAGTATTTAAATTGCTGAGAACGCCTCAGATTCCTAAACATGTACTCTCTGAAGTGTGGGAGAGATTCATTATAATATATACGTGGAAAGTACTTGAGGGCTTGGTCCCAAATCTACACTCTGCCGTAACAACATACTGGAGTGAGAGATATGGGAGGATGTGTAAAATAAATCCAGTGAAACACAGAGGCACCGTGGGTATAATAAGAAAACATTGTATCACCATTAGTGGTCTCAGACTATTCAATATCTTACCAAAAATACATCAGAAACACTGCTGGAGCAAATGTAAAATTCTTCAGAGGGAAACTGGACAAGTATCTCCCAGTTCCAGATCACCCAGGCTATGATGGATATGTAGGTCAGCGGGTCTCAGTAGCAACAGCCTGGTTGACCAGGCTAGTACCAGACAAGCCTGATCCAAGGCCCGGCTCCAGGAGTTTATAAAAACTCTCGAAACTCGTTAAAGGTAATGACGACCATTTTTTCCTCTGCCAAAACTATCAGTCCCTCTCCTAGACAACACAGACGACGTCCTGTGGAACCTGCCTTTGTACACAACATTCCTAACTTAGGTCTTGATACCGTTCCAGGACGGATTGAAACTGTGTAAAGATTTATTTCCAGTGTGAGTGCGTCAAAGGCCGCCTTGTTGTTAAAGGAATATGCAGTCTGCCTATTTATTACTCTGTCTTGTCTCTGAGTCAGAGATCTCGGTTAGGTTCCTGAGACAGAACTCAACATATCTGACACCATGCTGCTGCTCAGAGTTGAATCTCGTTCTCTTAGCGTTTCTTATATTTTTCCATCACTTTACATGTGTTTCTGGTCAGGTATGTAATTCGGTACTGCCTATCTCCTTTTTTTGATTATCGGAATAAAATTGTTTTTCACCTATTCACTTGTTTTCGGGTTTCCATCGATTTGGGAAAGTGATTTTCTCAGTGTTTTCGGCGTTCCCTCGCTATCGACGGCGATATATTTTATGGTCCCATTGACTTTGATGTGTTCAACTGTCAGCATTTCCTCTACTTTCTCGCTTGATGTCTCAACATTTGCTAGCTTTGCATTATTTTTCCTTCCTCTTTCCTTTTCTGGCTGTGATCATTTACATTGTATATGTACTTTGGAAACTCTTGATTTCTTCGTAGCCTTACATATATTTTGTTTGCATCTCCTTTTTCTTTCTTACCTACAACTTACTTTTTTATTAAAGCTGTAGAACAGCTCTGATAGCAGCAAAAGCTAAAAAACTAAAACCATTTTAGTTTTTTTCGTGGTTTCCTCCTGATTCGTGTTTTCATTTCCTATCTTACTAGTTTCCTGTTTCTGGTATTTGGTTATTTTTATTTTTTTCGTTATTGTTCTTTTCCTTCGTCTCTTTTGTAGTTCCGGTTAAATCGTGGGATGGTTATATTTGTGTTTATTTTTTTGGAATATTTTCTTTAGGTAGAAACAAATGTGCGTGTCGTTTCCCAGCACCTTCGTATATGTGTGTGGGTGGGTTTATGCATACGTTTGTTTGTGTGTGTTTCTGCGTGTCTTTATGTTTGTGTTTGTGTGTATATTTTTATGTGCGTTTCAGTTTATATTTTTGTGTGCGTTTCTGTGTGTGTTTGTGTGTGTGTGTGTGTGTGTGTGTGTGTGTGTGTGTGTGTGTGTGTGTATGTTTGTGTGTGTACTCACCTAATTGTGGTTGCTGGGGTCCAATCACAGCTTCTGGCCCCGCCTCTTCACTGGTTCACTGGTCGCTACTAGGTCTACTCTCTCCTTGCTCTATGTGTGTGTGTGTGTGTGTGTGTGTGTGTGTGTACTCACCTAATTGTACTCACCTAATTGTGGTTGCAGGGGTCGAGACTCGGCTCCTGGCCCCGCCTCTTCACTGATCGCTACTGGGTCCTCTCTCTCTCTCTGCTTCCTGAGCTTTGTCATACCTCTTCTTAAAATTATGTATGGTTCCTGCCTCCACTACTTCACTTGCTAGGCTATTCCACTTGCTGACAACTCTATGACTGAAGAAATACTTCCTAACGTCCCTGTGACTCGTCTGAGTCTTCAGCTTCCAGTTGTGACCCCTTGTCCCTGTGTCCCCTCTCTGGAACATCCTATCTCTGTCCACCTTGTCTATTCCCCGCAGTATCTTGTATGTCGTTATCATGTCTCCCCTGACCCTTCTGTCCTCCAGTGTCGTCAGTCCGATTTCCCTTAACCTTTCCTCGTACGACATTCCCTTGAGCTCTGGGACTAGCCTTGTTGCAAACCTTTGTACTTTCTCTAACTTCTTGACGTGCTTGACCAGGTGTGAGTTCCAGACTGGTGCTGCATACTCCAGTATGGGCCTAACATACACAGTGTACAGTGTCTTAAACGATTCCTTATTAAGGTATCGGAACGCTATTCTCAGGTTTGCCAGGCGCCCGTATGCTGCAGCAGTTATTTGGTTGATGTGTGCCTCCGGTGATGTGCTCGGTGTTATGGTCACCCCAAGGTCTTTCTCCCTGAGTGAGGTCTGTAGTCTTTGTCCACCTAGCCTATACTCTGTCTGCGGTCTTCTTTGCCCCTCCCCAATCTTCATGACTTTGCATTTGGCTGGATTGAATTCGAGAAGCCAGTTACTGGACCACATGTCCAGCCTGTCCAGGTCTGTTTGCAGTCCTGCCTCATCCTCGTCCGATTTAATTCTTCTCATCACCTTAACGTCATCTGCGAACAGGGACACTTCAGAGTCTATTCCTTCCATCATGTCGTTCACATATATCAAAAATAGCACTGGTCCTAGAATTGACCCCTGTGGGGCCCCGCTCGTAACAGGCGCCCACTGTGATAACTCTTCATGTACCATGACTCGTTGCTGCCTGTGTGTGTGTGTGTGTGTGTGTGTACTCGCCTACTTATACTCACCTATATGGAGTTGTATTGATCGAGGTATTAGCCTAGATCCTATGTCCGACGTTTAACAATATTAGTAACTGATTTTTGCAGATAACTGTGCTCTTGGATTCTATCCTACCTGCATTTGAAGCTACGTGTGGAGTATACCTCCAGCACTTCCTCATGCAGGAAGTTTGACGTCGTAACTGCTCTGAGGACGAAGACATATTTTCCTTACGTCAGTATGGCACTTGACATTCTCCAGCTTTCATATATCTTCCCTTGACTGCTCCTCGCTTTTCACTCTGTCACTTTTCCCCCTGTCTTGTCCTTCAGTATATTGTACATCATGATCACCTCATCTCTGGTTCTCATGTCTCCAAGTTGATTTAGTGTGTTTCTCCGGGGGTTAGCGTTCAGCTCGGGGACTGATCTTGTTGCTAACCTCCGCAGTGTATCAGCTTCTGAAGGTGGTTGATCATATGTGGGACTCATGCTGGTCTTGCATCCACTATGGTGAAAGAATAAAAGTTCCTGGAAAAAATAAATTTATTATGTTGAATATGACTGTAAAATCATCCGTTAAAATAATCATATAGTTAATTATGTCTTCTGGTGAATCTTACAGATAAAAAAAAAAAACATTTTCAGGGTCATGCTGATCCTTGTGGGACCCCCCCCCCCCAACCCCCTGGTGACTTTTGTGCACTACAACATTTTGCCTCCTTTCACTGTTCATATTGTTTTCCATTTATGCAGTTAGCCTGTCATATATTTCAGTAGTTTGTCTTTTATTGTTGGTATATCACTGAAGCCTGTATGAAGGCAGTATAAATACATGTGTGTAAACGAAGCGCTGTACAGCGTGCTGCTTTATTGTGTTTGTACGACGTTACTGTACCTGTACAGTTATTACATAAGAACATAGGAAAGAAGGAACACTGCAGCAGGCCCAGTGGCCCATGAGAGGCAGGTCCAAGTCACCTCCCGGTTAAACCAATGACCCACCTAGCAGGTCAGATCACATCTACTTAGGAAGGAGCACGGCATCAGATCTATTAGCACAAGCTATTTAGGTCCAACTCACACCCACTCATGTATTTATCCAACCTATTTTTAAAACTACACAACGTCTTACCTTCTATGACGGTACTTGGGAGTTTGTCCCACTCATCCACAACTCAATTACCAAACCGGTGCTTTCCTAAATCCTTCCTGAATCTAAATTTTATCAACTTAAAACCACTGCTGCGAGTCCTGTCTTGGTTAGATATTTTTAGCACGCTATTTACATTCCCTTTATTTGTTCCTGTTTTCCATTTACACACCTTAATCATATCCCCCTAATTCTACGCCTTTCTAGAGAGTGCAGATTCAGGCCATCAGTCTATCCTCGCAGGAAAGATTTCTGATAGATGGGATCAACTTTGTTATCCTCCTTCGTACGTTTTCCAGTGCATTCATATCCATTCTGTAATACGGTGACCACTATGGAGGTAAGGTTTATTGGTCTATAGTTCGCTAGTATCTTCCTGCGTAAAAACTGAGAGGAAATAAGAGTTAAAAATTTTACACGTTTCCTTAACACTGTCAGTGATCTGAGTTTTGAGTGAGTCTATCTTGTCCCTAATCTTACATTTATATACCTGAAAGAAACCTTTTAAGTTAGTCTCCGAATCCCTTGCCACTTTAGCCTCATAATCTCTTTTAGCTTTTCTTATTCCCTTTTTTATTTCTCTCTCTAATTAAATATATTGATTTTTTCACTGCCCATCCTCTCTTTTGACCAATGAGATGTTTTAATCTATTATTTATCCATTTGCTTGATCTAATTTCCCTACTTGGAACATAAGTTGCTAGAACTATGTACAGAGACATAGTGTATGACATTACCGTGTCTGTACAACATTATTGTGTCTGTACAACATTATTGTGTCTGTACAACATTATTGTGTCTGTACAACATTATTATGTCTGTACAACGTTATTGTGTCTGTACAACATTATTGTGTCTGTACAACATTATTATGTCTGTACAACGTTATTGTGTCTGTACAACATTATTGTGTCTGTACAACATTATTGTGTCTGTACAACATTATTGTGTCTGTACAACGTTATTGTGTCTGTACAACATTATTGTGTCTGTACAACATTATTGTGTCTGTACAACGTTATTGTGTCTGTACAACATTATTGTGTCTGTACAACATTATTGTGTCTGTACAACGTTATTGTGTCTGTACAACATTATTGTGTCTGTACAACGTTATTGTGTCTGTACAACATTATTGTGTCTGTACAACATTATTGTGTCTGTACAACATTATTGTGTCTGTACAACATTATTGTGTCTGTACAACGTTATTGTGTCTGTACAACATTATTGTGTCTGTACAACGTTATTGTGTCTGTACAACATTATTGTGTCTGTACAACGTTATTGTGTCTGTACAACATTATTGTGTCTGTACAACGTTATTGTGTCTGTACAACATTATTGTGTCTGTACAACGTTATTGTGTCTGTACAACATTATTGTGTCTGTACAACATTATTGTGTCTGTACAACATTATTGTGTCTGTACAACATTATTGTGTCTGTACAACATTATTGTGTCTGTACAACATTATTGTGTCTGTACAACATTACCGTGTCTGTACAACATTATTGTGTCTGTACAACATTATTGTGTCTGTACAACGTTATTGTGTCTGTACAACATTATTGTGTCTGTACAACATTATTGTGTCTGTACAACATTATTGTGTCTGTACAACATTATTGTGTCTGTACAACATTATTGTGTCTGTACAACGTTATTGTGTCTGTACAACATTATTGTGTCTGTACAACATTATTGTGTCTGTACAACATTATTGTGTCTGTACAACATTATTGTGTCTGTACAACATTATTGTGTCTGTACAACATTACCGTGTCTGTACAACATTATTGTGTCTGTACAACATTATTGTGTCTGTACAACATTATTGTGTCTGTACAACATTATTGTGTCTGTACAACGTTATTGTGTCTGTACAACATTATTGTGTCTGTACAACGTTATTGTGTCTGTACAACATTATTGTGTCTGTACAACATTATTGTGTCTGTACAACGTTATTGTGTCTGTACAACATTATTGTGTCTGTACAACGTTATTATGTCTGTACAGTGTTAGTGTTTACCTCCAGTGAAGTATATTTTACTGATGAGGGTCGGGGTCCATGAAGTGTTTTACTGATGAGGGTCGGGGGCCATGAAGTGTTTTACTGATGAGGGTCGGGGGCCATGAAGTGTTTTACTGATGAGGGTCGGGGGCCATGAAGTGTTTTACTGATGAGGGTCGGGGGCCATGAAGTGTTTTACTGATGAGGGTCGGGGTCCATGAAGTGTTTTACTGATGAGGGTCGGGGTCCATGAAGTGTTTTACTGATGAGGGTCGGGGTCCATGAAGTGTTTTACTGATGAGGGTCGGGGGCCATGAAGTGTTTTACTGATGAGGGTCGGGGGCCATGAAGTGTTTTACTGATGAGGGTCGGGGTCCATGAAGTGTTTTACTGATGAGGGTCGGGGGCCATGAAGTATTTTACTGATGAGGGTCGGGGTCCATGAAGTGTTTTACTGATGAGGGTCGGGGTCCATGAAGTGTTTTACTGATGAGGGTCGGGGTCCATGAAGTGTTTTACTGATGAGGGTCGGGGTCCATGAAGTGTTTTACTGATGAGGGTCGGGGTCCATGAAGTGTTTTACTGATGGAAGTCGGGGTCCATGAAGTGTTTTACTGACGAGGGTCGGGGTCCATGAAGTGTTTTACTGACGAGGGTCGGGGTCCATGAAGTGTTTTACTGACGAGGGTCGGGGTCCATGAAGTGTTTTACTGATGAGGGTCGGGGTCCATGAAGTGTTTTACTGATGAGGGTCGGGGTCCATGAAGTGTTTTACTGATGAGGGTCGGGGTCCATGAAGTGTTTTACTGACGAGGGTCGGGGTCCATGAAGTGTTTTACTGATGAGGGTCGGGGTCCATGAAGTGTTTTACTGATGAGGGTCGGGGTCCATGAAGTGTTTTACTGACGAGGGTCGGGGTCCATGAAGTGTTTTACTGACGAGGGTCGGGGTCCATGAAGTGTTTTACTGATGAGGGTCGGGGTCCATGAAGTGTTTTACTGACGAGGGTCGGGGTCCATGAAGTGTTTTCCTGACGAGGGTCGGGGTCCATGAAGTGTTTTACTGACGAGGGTCGGGGTCCATGAAGTGTTTTACTGATGAGGGTCGGGGTCCATGAAGTGTTTTACTGACGAGGGTCGGGGTCCATGAAGTGTTTTACTGATGAGGGTCGGGGTCCATGAAGTGTTTTACTGACGAGGGTCGGGGTCCATGAAGTGTTTTCCTGACGAGGGTCGGGGTCCATGAAGTGTTTTACTGACGAGGGTCGGGGTCCATGAAGTGTTTTACTGACGAGGGTCGGGGGCCATGAAGTGTTTTACTGATGAGGGTCGGGGGCCATGAAGTGTTTTACTGATGAGGGTCGGGGGCCATGAAGTGTTTTACTGATGAGGGTCGGGGGCCATGAAGTGTTTTACTGATGAGGGTCGGGGTCCATGAAGTGTTTTACTGATGAGGGTCGGGGTCCATGAAGTGTTTTACTGATGAGGGTCGGGGGCCATGAAGTGTTTTACTGATGAGGGTCGGGGTCCATGAAGTGTTTTACTGATGAGGGTCGGGGGCCATGAAGTGTTTTACTGATGAGGGTCGGGGTCCATGAAGTGTTTTACTGACGAGGGTCGGGGGCCATGAAGTGTTTTACTGATGAGGGTCGGAGGCCATGAAGTGTTTTACTGATGAGGGTCGGGGTCCATGAAGTGTTTTACTGATGAGGGTCGGGGGCCATGAAGTGTTTTACTGATGAGGGTCGGGGTCCATGAAGTGTTTTACTGATGAGGGTCGGGGTCCATGAAGTGTTTTACTGATGAGGGTCGGGGGCCACGAAGTGTTTTACTGATGAGGGTCGGGGGCCATGAAGTGTTTTACTGATGAGGGTCGGGGGCCATGAAGTGTTTTACTGATGAGGGTCGGGGTCCATGAAGTGTTTTACTGATGAGGGTCGGGGGCCATGAAGTGTTTTACTGATGAGGGTCGGGGGCCATGAAGTGTTTTATACTGACGAGGGTCGGGGTCCATGAAGTGTTTTATACTGACGAGGGTCGGGGTCCTTGAAGTGCTTTATACTGACGAGGGTCGGGGTCCTTGAAGTGCTTTATACTGACGAGGGTCGGGGTCCTTGAAGTGCTTTATACTGACGAGGGTCGGGGGCCATGAAATGTTTTACTGACAATGGTCGGGGTCCATGAAGTGTGTTTTACTGACGAGGGTCGGTGGCCATGAAGTGTGTTTCACCGGAGAGCCCTGGAGGAGAGGCATTGGAAGGTCCCTTGGAGGAGACACTGGAGAGTTACCTGGAGGAGAGGCACTGGAGAGTCACCTGGAGAGGGACTGTAGAATTACCTGGAGGAGAGGCACTGGAGTTACCTGAAGGAGAGGCACGGGAGAGTTACCTGAAGGAGAGGCACTGGAGAGTAACCTGGAGGAGAGGCATTTGGAGAGCCACCTGGAGGAGAGGCACTTGCAGAGTCACCTAGAGGAGAGGCACTGGAGAGTCACCTGGAGGAGAGACACTGAAGAGTCACCTGGAGGAGAGGCACTGGAGGGTCACCTGGAGGAGAGACACTGGAGGGTCACCTGGAGGAGAGGCACTGCAGAGTCGCCTGGAGGAGAGGCACTGGTGAGTCGCTTGGAGGAGAGGCACTGGAGAGTCGCTTGGAGGAGAGGCACGGGAGAGTCGCCTGGAGGAGAGGCACTGGAGAGTCACCTAGAAGAGAGTCACCTGGAGGAGAGGCACCTGGAGGAGAGTCACCTGGAGGAGAGGCACTGGAGAGAGCGACCTCCAAGTTAGGACCCAGTTTAGCCTCTCGTTTGTGGCTGATGGCCTCATTATTGGTTAATTGCCTGGTTGGAGGGCTCCACCGCCTGGGTCACTCAGGCGGTAAATCAACCAATTGGAGCGTATCGCCGCCTTTCGCAAAGTTGTTGTTGTGTATTTACTTATTTATTCCTTGAGAGATAACGATAAATGTGGTAATAAGACAAATGGATGCCGATAACGTAGGGGAAATGAAGACATTTCGGTCCTTGGATCTGTTGGGTCCAAGGACCCAAACATATTTATTAAATGTGTCCTAGGTGAATGTTTTCACTTTTATTTGTCCTCACGACGATCATAATTTTAAGAATTTTCAGGGAGTTTTTCAGCATTGCATTACTTGGTTGGTAGATATAAAACAGATTCGTGTCAAAACTTTATGAATTTCTAAATGTATTGTCATTACTTCTCGGTAGACAACGAGAACATTTCACTCCTTCCTGGAAGTTGTACTTATTTAATATCACATATCTTAAAGCCCTTCCCAAGAAGCTCATCACTATAATATCTTTGTTAAATCTCTTGCAAAGGCAACTGTTAGTAATAATATATTACAAGTTATATACATTGATGGATCTAAACTGGAGTCTAATTGCAGGGCTGCATCTGCTCTTGTTACCACCTCCCTATATAAGAACGTTAGCAGCTGTGTTGAATTAGGCATAAGAATTAACAGGTGTCTGCAGTGCAAACTGAATTGTTTACCTTCATCTCTGAAGGCATTTGATTCACATAATGACATTAACAGCACGCTCATTAGAGGACAATTGTGTTGGAAAGGTCTGAGCTTACCTCAGACTAACATGTAACAAAGCAAATGGAGAGGTCTGAGCTTTACTCAGACCTCTCCAGTTGTGTTGTAGAGGTCTGAGCAAAGCTCAGAGATTTGTTAAGTTATACCATGAATTAAGGAAAGATCCTAGACTTCGTCTTACGAAAGCAGACAAAGCAAATGCGATAGTAATTATGGACAAGGTAGATTATAGGAGAAAAATAAACATGATATTAGGAGACAGGGAAACTAACGCGCCTCTTAAATTGGGTATCTTAGCATTTCTAAACAGGTGACCCTCTGTGTCTTAATTCTGACATCGCCGCCTTTTCCTTTATCAGCAGCTGGTTTTGTGTTTGATCTGATAAACACTGCAAGTGAGAGACCGTTCAGATAAACTTTTACTCACTACTCGGTTTTTTCATAGTATCGTATCGTTCTCGTCAAGTAGTTTTATATTCAAGGATCTTACATGTTTGCATTTATATCATTTATGTACGAACGCACGAGTGAGCACGCGCAAAGACTGATATGCGAGGAGAGGGAGCCAGGGGCCACAGATGGCAGTTAAAGACGCAGGTGAGCCACAGCAACATTATTAAGCTCTTTTTCACTATCAATCACTCAAGGGAGATTCTTTGATGTTTGTGAAAGACTCCTCTTGATGCAAGGAATTGGACGTGTCTTTTCCTTCTTGGATCGAACCTGATTGCCTCCCATTTCACCAGGACCTGTATGATCCCAATGGGTTTAGCGCCTCGTACAATAATAATAATTATTACACTGAAGGTGGTAAATGGAACAAAATACTGTAGAGGTGGGAGAGGTATGCATCATACATAGTTTGAAGAGTAGGTATGCTCTGACCCTGGAGGCCAGGAATCAATGAGGCTTCTCCATAAAAGTTAAGAAGCGGAGTCACCTTTGAATCGATCCTTGCAATCGCTCACTCGCTTGCACACACACACGCGTGTGCGCGCGCCTTGGACAAGTATTACTCTGCCTGATAGTGGAGATAATAAATAAGGGTAAGTGAAACACTTTAAAAGAACGAGATTCATAGCAGAATAACATCTTGGATTTGGGAATGATAAATATTGCATAACAAGCCTAATTTCAATCTGTGACAGACTGAGGGAGATGAGTTAAGAAAGAGGAGGATGGGGAGACTACGCTCCTTGACTGTATGAAAGCCTAAGTTACAAGGAATAAAGATTCCTAAATAACTAAAAACAGTCATTGTGAGAGGCTAAGCGTCAGTGGGGTCCCACCTTGATCCTTCAGTGATCCTATGCTGTTCCTTGTTTATACTAACTACACATCAAGTGTGGAGCAAATCACCTTCATCGTTAGCTAACCATGCAAAACTAACGAAGAGAATACGAACATATGAAGACTTCTTGGAAATAATATAAGAAGATCTGGTGAGAGAGTGGAAGTAGGGGAATGGAGAGACCGCACGAGAGAGCAGTTCAGGCACAAATAACCTGTGAGCAAAGATCACACAGAATGTTTCTCAGCTCACACTCCAAACACACCAGCATGTGCTAGACTGGAAAATATAGAAACAGCCTTTAGTATCTCAGAAACAATCACGAAAATGCCTTTCATCATATGCTTAATAAGAAGCCTTGATGATGCAGCAGGGGCGAGGAGCTCACACCTAGTATAATACATGTACATGAAATATTGACATAAGGACTAAACTAACCTCTCAGTGTATATACACTGTATATACACTGAGACATACACCTCTCAGTGTATATACATTGAGAGACATACACCTCTCGGTGTATATATGACGAGATGAGGTAGGAAAACGCCTCTTAACCTTCAGCTTCAGTTGTGTAAAAATGTAATTATGCTTAAGTTCCTTAAAAAAAAGCAGTGGCACTGCAGCACCCTTTATCATAGACACTAGCATAATTTCACTTACACTACAGCATACTTTCTCAGACACTTCAAGGTAGTTTCTCGCTAGTTTGTTTACCTCTGCATGCCCTTCCTTCAGCCCTTCTTTCATATTCCTTTCCTTTCTCCCTGTCTTCTCTCCATCCATCCTTTCCTTCTCTCCCTGTGTTTCTTCCTTCCCTCCTTCCCTTCGCTAATTATTTTTTATCATCAACAAAGCCACACTGCAGCTATGTCGATGAATCAAAGCTGACATTCGTAATTTACATAATCAGCAGTAATAAGCCTCAGTCAGCTTTATTGGCGTCCTTGATGGCACTGACCTGACACACGTCCATGAAGTTACTGACGTGACTCTTTGACAGTGTTTCTCTGCTTTGTCGCTGCTACATTCCTGAAAAGTCACGAAACGGGTGGAGTTTGAACTCATGTCAAATGAGTCTTTAAACTCAATGGCCATGGGTTCAAACCCCACCCGTTCCGTGATTTGTTCGTAATCGTTTTATTACGATTTCTAAGACATACCAAGCGTCATGAAACTGATCAACAACACTCCTTATCAGTTCACTTATGTTCCTGCTAACCAGTAATATGATTAGTAGCTTTAGTCCCTGTATGTCCTGGATAATTTAATTGTTCACCATCGTTTCTGATGTTGCGATGTTACAATTGAAATATAATTCTACTCTTACACGGCAGTGATGTGAGTGAATCAGCTCCCTTGTATGTGATGTCACATACTGTATCTGTTTAGCAGATTGTCTAATGCCATACAGGAAGTGTGCCTGATGTCCCAGATACAGTAACTGATGTCACAGATAACTGTTGTCACAGATACAATATCTCATATCACAAATACAATAACTGATATCACAGATACAGTACTTGATGTCACAGATATAAAACTCTTCACACCTACATTATAACATAGCTGACCAGTTGTACTGTAATAATACAAGTCCAGGTATGTTAATACTTACAGATTGTAGGAACAAGACATACAAGCACTATCAAGACAATTATTGTAGGAGACGTTTCGTCGCAGGTGGCTTTATCTCTCCTAAAGCCACTGGTGGCTTTATCAGTCCTAAAGCCACTGGTGGCTTTATCAGTCCTAAAGCCATTGGTGGCTTTATCAGTCCTAAAGCCACTGGTGGCTTTATCAGTCCTAAAGCCACTGGTGGCTTTATCAGTCTTAGTCACTGGTGGCTTATCAATCCTAAAGCCACTGGTGGCTTTGTCAGTCCTAAAGCCATTAGTGGGTTTATCAATCCTGTCTGTATTTCATGTTGCACGCGTACTGCTATAGTATGCATACTTTAATGTCCTAGCAATAAAGCTTAATGAATTATTTGTAGTGACCAAGAGGAATTTTTGTGTCAGATAAATTTTGGGGGGCTCACAGCTGTTATCTGACTTGGGCTCATATCGAAGTCCAGCCCTGTGGTACATTATCTCTTCTCCAAGGACGAAACCCACAACAGTCGGCTAACACCTTGGTGCCTGTTTACTGCTATGTGATGTGCATGCGGTACATGGCTAATACAGATAGCAGAGACCTTTAAAGTACACATTGAGGGTATCTGCTGAGGAGATCTGCTTTTACTTAGATTAAAGACTGTCGTGTGTTATCTAGGTGTCTGAGTTTAGGATGGGAAAAAGAGGGCTCTCTCCCCACACTCTGCTCCCTCAGAAAACTGCTTGCATGAAAAAGAGGAGAAAATGTATCCTATACCATACTGGAAAAATGGCGTGGAATTTATGTAAAGGGTGGAACTGGATGGAAGACGTGAGCTACAACTCTGCGACTCGTAAAGCAATGTGCACCAGTGATTCTTCTCTTGATTACCACTAGTTCGTCTTTGACTATTACAACCCTCTGCTTCTACCACTGCTACTGTTATTAACTCGATTACTTCTTTGTAAACTGACAGTCCTGGCGCAGTTGCTTGACGCACATGAGGAATCTATTGACTTCAGATTGCCCGATTTGTTTGTCTATATGAGGATTCGCGTAGACATAGTGTGGGGTTTATTATGGGTTTAGCGAATGGTTGAGTGTGTGAACTAGACATCATCACGGACCTCTCCTTGCTGGTCACTGTTAGATATTGTCACGTTTTCTGACAAATAGAGTAATTTAAGCTGGTCCAGCAATCTCGATTGGTGAGCTACTGGTAAAGTGACTGTGAACATACCTGGTGAGCTACCGGTATACTCACTGTGAGCATACCTGGTGAGCTACTGGTAAACCTACTGTGAGCATACCTGGTGAGCTACTGGTAAACCCACTGTGAGCATACCTGGTGAGCTACTGGTAAACCCACTGTGAGCATACCTGGTGAGCTGGTAAACCCACTGTGAGCATACCTGGTGAGCTACTGGTAAACCCACTGTGAACATACCTGGTGAGCTACTGGTAAACCCACTGTGAGCACACCTGGTGAGCTACTGGTAAACCCACTGTGAGCATACCTGGTGAGCTACTGGTAAACCCACTGTGAGCATACCTGGTGAGCTACTGGTAAACCCACTGTGAACATACCTGGTGAGCTACTGGCAAACATCTTCCGTGAGGGATGCTACCAGTAATATATTGATGATTAAGACACATGTGCAGCAGTTGGGTATCTTTATTGCTGACACGTTTCATCTACACAGTAGTCTTCTTCAGTCAGATGCAGAGGCAGTGGTGTAGTAGTGAAAGGAAGATGATATAATCAGTCCATCAACCTTGGAGAAATAGTATTTGAGATGGTCAGTCCCTCAGCTGAGGGACTAACCACCTCAAATAAAGAATTTCCCTCCATACAACTTTATCTCAATACATTATTGCTAAAAAAAAAACCGAGTACAAGTAGCAAAAATGTTGCAGTTTTCTCAAATCTTGCAGTTTACATAGAAGCAGTCTTGTTCAGAATTAATTTTCCAATTTTTCTCACAATATAAACTTTCATCGTCACATATAACCGTTTTCTAAATAATGGGAAAAATAAGTAGAAAGTTCCTCACTCTGAGGATGAGAGGTAGAGGCGATAACAGAGGGTTGATGCAGCAGGACGGAGTTGAACTCTTCACCTTTATTTCTACAACCTTCAGGAGTATATATAGAGAAAATGTCTTTTTGGAAATTATTTCCGCTATTTCATGTTTTTCAGACTAATTTGACTGGAGGACCGTAAAAAGTGCTTACTACAGTAATTTGTTTTCAAAATTTAATATACAAACAGGAGTGATAAATCCATTAGTGGCTTTAGGATTGATAATGCCACCAGTGCCTTTAAGACTGATATAAAAAAACTAGTGGCTTAAGGATTAATTAGCTCATCCATAGAGAAACGTCTCCTTCAGTAAATGTTTGATAATTTTTGCGTTTCTTATTACTACAGTCTGTAGGTATTAACTGTACTTGTACATTTGTGCACTTGGTATGCTGTGTTTCAGTGCAATTGTGACGGGTAGTATATCTGTGATGTCAGGTACTGCACCCGTGACGTCTCACACTGTATGTGTGACGTTCGTTACTGATGCTCCTTGCCAAATTTCTTGACTTCGTTCAGTTTACTGACCTCGCAACTAAATTCCTGGCGTCATTAACCTGATCACGCCAGGTGCTACGTCTAGGTATTCTGAGCCTTGCGATACACTAGTTATGTCTATTAAAATTCGGCCTTGAGGTACACCAGTTGTTACGTCTTTTCAAACTGAGCCTTATAATACACCAGTTATGTTTATTCATACTGAGCCTTGCAGTACACCATTTGTCACGTCTGTTTATACTGAGCCTTGTAGTACACCAGTTGTTACGTCTAGCCATAACATTAGCATAAAGGACTATCCATTCTTTGTACCCACATCAGCACTTTTCAAGTTATCTTAGTATAAACTCGTCTTTCCTAGGTGCCTCTTATCTTCAGAGAATTATCCGGCGAGGAACCTCATCAAAAACTTACTAAAAGTCTTGATATATTCCCGGTATCGCCTTTCTTTCATCCCTCATATGGAAAATATCAGAAGACAAAATATTTGCTGAATTTGATGAGGTATTTGATAGCCATATTGAGAGCTTTAAGTAAATGGGCGACCTGTCTAAACGCCGCACCGTTTTATCTATAGCTGTTGTTTGCCTGAATTTAACCACCACTGATGGTTAAGCTAACTGGTCGATAATTGTTCGGAAAAGTTTTTTTTTTTAACGTTTTTATAGAGTAATGTTACATTAGCAAGATTCCACTCGTGCGGAACTTCTGCTGTTTCAAGGGACATGTTAAAACCTCTGCTTAAGGTTTTCAATATGTAAATGGTGACTTATAAATAAAGGGGATGTAAATAGCGTGCTGAAAATTTCCAGCCAAGACAGGACTCGCAGCAGTTGTTTCAAGTTGGAAAAATTCAGATTCAGGAAGGATATAGGAAAGCACTGGTTTGGTAATAGAGTTGTGGATGAGTGGAACAAACTCCCGAGTACAGTTATTCAGGCTAAAACGTTGTGTAGTTTTAAAAATAGGTTAGATAAATACATGAGTGGGTGTGGGTGGGTGTGAGTTGGACCTGACTAGCTTGTGCTGCTGGGTCTGGTGCCGTGCTCCTTCCTTGAGTGGAGGTGACCAGACTGGGTGGGTCATCGGGCTAATCCGGGGAGACAACATGGACCTGCTCCGCATGGGTCAGTAGCCTTGTTGCAGTGTTCCTTCTTTCTTATGTTTTTGTGTTCTTATGTTCTTATTCTTTGAGAGAGTTTGCTAACTACAACTTTATAAGGTGCTGTGGTAAAACGAAACACAATATAGGTAGTAATTTACTGTGGTTGTAAAAATGCATATATTAATAGGGTTCATACTTAAGAATTAATTCCACAAATACTGGGGCGTATAACAGATAAAAAAAATCGCAATCCCAGTGTAAGCTGATCACTTCATATTTACAGCAGAGATCACACATACAACATCCTAGTTTCATTCACTCTAGGTTTACTTCACGTCGTTCCTTGAAAGAAACTGATGTAATATTAGTTAACTCTTCACACAAACTAAATTTAGAGGTTTGAAGTATTATGATGGTGTAACTCAACATTAACTGCGGGTGACTGAATGGCATCAAATCTTTCCCCAAAAATTACTTTCCCAGCCACAGCGTATAGTATACGGCGGGTAGACTGACAAATTTTGTTGCACAGTGACGAGGATGATGATCTGGAGGAATATATACAGAAACCAAGGAATGTGAACTTCAATTAAAGTGGGAGATTGTTTCTAATAGACACACAGGGGAGATATACCGAAAGCACTAAGATATACTTCAACTGAGCTTAGGAAATAAAAGAGAAATCTGGATAACGCTCACACACACACACACACACACACACACACACACACACACACACACACACACACACACACACACACACACACACACACACACACACACACACACACACGACTTATATAACAGATCACGTGTGATTTTGTAAACAAAAATGAATGTTGAGTGAAGATACTGTTCAATAGGTTGAATATGTTGAATGAAGATACAGGACATGATACTTGGTACTACCGGATGTCCGTCCTACAGTAGTGGTTCACACTGACGCTGTACAGAGTTCTGTGATTTATTTCACATGAGTAAAATTGCTCTTAGTTCTTTACTTTTAGACTATTAAGTAATAGATTGATTTGAAACTCTCCTTTGTTCCATCATTAACACGTGATAAAAACTAGTGTATCTCAAGATAATTAGTTTTTATATATATCTGTCGTGCCGAATAGGTAAAACTTGCTATTTTGGCTTAAATAGCAATGTTTTTCTTGCCGATTAAGGCAAGCGAAAATTTGTGTATGCAATAATTTCGCAAAAATCATTCTTAACCTGACGAAGAAAATATATTTCATTGTGTTCGTTTATTATTAAATTATTGTAAAATTATCTAAAATATATTTAGTTGGGTTAGACTAAAATAAATTGCGCTTGTTATAATAAGGTTAGGTAATTCTCCTTAGGTACTTTTGGTACAAAATCATTAATTTTTTTACTAACGTAAATGAAAACCTCTATCTTGACATGTATAAGAAAATTTTAGAAAGGACTAAATATAAATGAGTTCTTGCTAATTGATCAGTTTCACCTCATGGTGAGAGAAAATTCACGACGCTCTAACCCACAATCCTACAAAGATCACGCACCCAGCAGAGCTAGGTGTTGTACCGTGATCCGAGGACATACGATGGTGTGGGTGACTAGGAGCTAATTTCATTCTACTTCCCGTTTGGTGTACTAGCCTCCATATAAAAGATCAACAGGAAGGCATATAAGGACGAGACTACACATGACAGTCAAATCACAACACCCGTCTCTGAAATACAACTGATACTCTACCCATGCCTTAAGATTTATTACCTCTCTAATGTATTTTAAATTCTTCCCAAATTTTATTAATTATAAATGAATCAAATTTGTATAAACCATAAGCAATATTCATATTATTTTCAAAACTATTTTTTTATGAAACATGATTCTATTATATTCCTGTCAACCATGGACTTCCTTGATACAACTTTCTCTGCCTTTTGAAAATCAATTGCATGGTTAAAATCTCTCACATGATTAAACAGAGCATTAGAATTCTGTCCTCTTATAATGCTATATTAATGTTGCTTTAATCTTAGTTCAAGACTTTTGCCAGTTTGACCGTAATAAACTTTATTGCAAATTTTTACAAGGAGTCTTGTAAACACACCCATCAACATTTTGGGGGAAATTTTTTATTAAAAGTTATTTTACTGTATCAAGATTTTTAAATACAACTTTGATATTAAAATACTTAAGCAGAGAAGGCATATCAGCCAAGTTTTCATGGTAATAGCGAACCAACATATTTTTAGTTGAATAAGGTTGATTGTCCCTTTTTGAATTGTAAAAAGTGTAGACTCGTCCTTATCTGCCTTCCTGTTGATCTTTTATTTTTAGTTCCTTGATAATGTGAGAAATCACGAAAGCGCTTGGAATTCTACTATATATATATAATTTTTTGTTTATAATGGAAAAAGCTAATTACCGCGGTTGTTTTGTTTGTAATATATTCTTCTAATGTTTTCATTCTATTTATTGTTGAATTACTCTGAAATACATATTGATGGGAGTTGAGGAGTTAGAGAATATGTAGATATATGCGTAACTATTGTAATATGTAAATTGACATCAGAGTCCAGAAGCCAGATGGGTGTGAGTATGTAGATTAATATTACCTCTCGCTGAATATAATTAACAAAAATGATATATATATATATATATATATATATATATATATATATATATATATATATATATATATATATATATATATATATATATATATATATATATATATATATATATATATATATATGCGGCTAGCGGGGGTTCGAACCCGTGTTGTTTTAGCCCTCCTCCTGGTAAGCAAGTCAAGACTCAGGACGTTCCAACCAGTACAATAATCCTACAAACAACATGTACCAAATATCACAAAGCATGTTACATGATGCAAAGACATATGTGGTAAGCTCAGAACTATTTTTATTCTACCAGCCTTCACAAACATTCTACATATTTATGCAACCACGAGCAAGTTGTATTTTAGCAATAACAAACTGCAGCTAGCAGGCGATCGAACCCGTGTCGTTTTAGCCCTCTCCTGGGAAGCAAGTCAAAACTCACGACGGTTTAACTATTACACCAACAATCCTACAGAAACTTGTACCTAGTATCACCAGGCATGTTTCATGATGCGAGGATATACGTGGCTCGTATATCAAACGGGAATAGAATATAACTAGCTCTGAACTTACCACAGCCACGTATGTCCTCGCATCTTGAAACATGCCTAGTGATACTAGGTACATGATGTTTGTAGGAGTGTTGGTGTAGCGGTTAGAACGTCATGAATTTTGACTTAGCTTCCGAGGAGGCAGGGTAAAACAACACTGGTTTGATCCCCGGCAAGCCACAGTTTATTGCTAAAATATCACTTATTCGTGGTTGAACTAAGATATATATGTGTCGAATAGGTAAAGCTTCCGATTTTGGGTTAAATAACAACGCTCTTCTTGCCGAATAAAGCAAGCGAAAATTTGTGTATGTAAAAATTTCGCAAAAAATCATTCTGTACCTAACGGAAAGTATATATTTTATTGTGTTTATTCATTATTAAATTATTGTAAGCTTATATAAAATATATTTAGTTGGATTAGGCTAAATTAAATTGCGCTTGTTAAAATAAGGTTAGGTAAGTTTTCTAAGGTTCATTTGGTACAAAATTATTAATTTTTACATTAATATAAATGAAAAAATAAATAAATGAGTTCTTGCTAATTGACCAGTCTTACCAATTTGGTACGTCATACACACACACATTATATATATATATATATATATATATATATATATATATATATATATATATATATATATATATATATATATATATAATGTCGTGCCGAATATGTAAAACTGGTTAACTAGCAAGAACTCATTTAAAATTAAGTCCTTTTTATAATTTTCTCTTATACGTTTAAAGATATA
>NC_091339.1:2897169-2929669 GCF_038502225.1 Cherax quadricarinatus
CTGCTGCTACTTCACCTGATGCTACTGCATCTTTTGCTACTGCACTTGCTGATACTGCATCTGCTGATACTGCATACGGCTACTGCGCCCGCTGTTGCTGCATCTTGTGTTCTAGTATATATTTCCACTACTTGATATTGATACACCTACTGTCACATCAACTTCCACGACCTGTTGCTGATACACGCTGGTGTAATAGCCTATGAATTGCTTACCACAGGAATAACTGGAAAAGTGAACATAGTACCTACCCCTGTTCTTTTTCTCTTTCTGATATCCAACTTATAAACATAAAAACTAGCACTGTATCATCCCTTGCAGATGATACTAGAATCCGTATGAAAGTGGCATCCATTGAAAACACAGCAAACCTCCAAGCTGGTATAAACAAAGCCTTTCACTGGGTCACTGACAACAAATTTCTGTTACTCTGTTATGGAAAGTTTGGAGAAATAAAAACTGGAACCGAACATAAAATCTACTCCAGTCATTCAGTAGAGGGTCAGACTAATGTCTGGGACTTAGCAGTGATTGTCAGAAAATTTCTCTTTCAAGGCTCACCGTAGCGTCACTAAAGCAACAGCTTCGCTCATGGCAAGTGAAATTGCAGACCTGGAGAATGTGCAGAGAACCTTCATTACTGGCATAGGCTCAGTCAAGCACTTTAATTAGTAGGAATGCTTGATATCTCGATCTGTACATCATTGGAACGTAGGTAAGAAAGATATTTTTCATTACTTTTCTTCAGTTTTATGCACCGGTCTGTAGTGTATACGCTGGACTTAGTGCAACTAGCATCAACAGACTGGTTGATCGAGCAAGCCATCGGGAGGCTTAGTTTGGGATCGAGCGTTGGGGCGTTGACCCTCGGAACACACTACAGGTAGAATCCAAGTAGGTGCACATCTACTACCTGTTGTTGATACACGTGCTGATACATCTGCTTCCATTATCTGTTGGAAATACACGAGATTTTACCTCAGGTGCTTCTGTTATTTCCATTCCTTGCTAACCCATACCTTTATACCTTTGAAGAGTTTCGAGATTTTAACTACTCTCGGAGCCCGGCCATGGACCAGGCTCGTCTGGTACTTGCCTGATCAACCAGGCTGTTGCTGCTGGAGGCCCGCTGCCCCACATATCTAACACAGCATGGTTGATCTGGCACCTAGTGAAAGTACTACACTTGTTCCTGCCATGTTTCTGATATCTTCTGTGAAGATGCTGAATAGTCTGGGACCCCGGATGTTGATACAGTGTTCCCTTATTGTACCCACCGCACTCCTGCTCCTCAATGGGTTTATTTTACACTTCCTCCCACATTTCTCACTCCAGTATGTTGTTATAGCAGTGTGGAGGTTCGGGACCAAGCCCTCGAGTACTTTCCAGGTATATATTGTCATGTATCTTTGCTCCGGTGAGTACATCTTCAAGACTTGAAGGCGTTCCCAGTAATATAGGTGCTTTACTGGCTCAATGTGTGCCCTAAACGATCTCTGTATTTGTTCCAGCTCTGATATTTCTCCTGCTTTGAACGGGGCCGTCAGCACTGAGCAATATTCTAAATGAGGGAGCACTAGCGATTTGAAGAGTGTCACCATCGGCATTATTTCCCTTGTTTTGAAAGTTCTCAATACCCACCCCGTCATCTTCCTGGCTGTTGTGTTCCTTAAATTGAAAGAAAGGTCAGCTGACATAATTATTCCCAGGTCTTTTATGTGTTCCTTTCGTTCTGTTTGGTGACCCTCTTGAGTTTTGTATATAGTGTTCCTTTAGAGTTCTTCATTCTTTCCATACCTAAGCAGCTGGAACTTATCATCATTGAACGTCATGTTATTCTCCACTGCCCACTGCAAAACCCTGTTTATGTCTTCCTGTAATTTTTCAGTGTCCTCTACCGTAGTGACTTTCATGCTTAGTTTAGTGTCATCTGCAAATGATGATACAAAAGTGTGACGGGTGTTTTTATCTATGTCTGCTATAAGAATGAGAAACAGCGGAGGTGCCAGAACAATGCCTTTGGGCACTGAGCTTTTGACCTCGTTGATGCTGGAGCTTGCTCTGTTTACTACTACTTTTTGTGTTCTGTGTGTTAGGAACCCGAAAATCCATCTGCCTACCTTCCCCGTAATGCCTATGGCCTTCCTTTTGTGCGCTATCACTCCATGATCGCATTTGTCAAATGCCTTTGCAAAATCTGTGTAAATCACATTGCGTTTTGGTCTTCCACTGCCTCCGTAATTCTGTCATAATGGTTCATCAGCTGTGACAGACATGATCGTCCAGCTCTAAAATCATGCTGGTTCGGGTTATGTTGGTTGTGCTGGTCCATGAAATTTGTAGTCTGCCGTCTCATCACTCTTTCGAAGATTTTTATAATGTGAGAGGTTAGGGCTACTGGTCTGTAATTTTTAGCTAGTGCTCTGCTACCTCCCTTATGCAAAGGAGCTATGTCTGCACTCTTTAAGGGAGTATTAAGGCTTCCGGAATTTCACCTAGATCTAAGCTCCTTAATACATCTGTTACTGTAACTGCTACTGAGAAATATACTTCATCTATTGCTAATCCTCCTGCTGCTATAATTCGACAGGTATTACATCTGTTGCTAATACTCTTGTATCTTGCTAACACACCTGCTGCCTTGTGTTACTGCTACGCATTTTTCTACTATATCTGCTCACTTCACGGATCACCTATAGTAGTTGTTGAAGGGATCTTCTTCTGTCGCTATCATGGAAGCAAATCTAAAAAACACATGTTACATGGAATAATACGAAAAGTTTGCTGTTCGTAAACCTCGCTTTATGTAACATGTTATTTACCCTAGATTGTTAGGCTGGTGCTACTTTATTTTTATTTACGGTAAACTGGCACTGACAATATTACGAGTGATCTTCCCGTTGCTGGGTGCGACTGACACGGACTTAGGAAACTGTTGATACCTGTTGATAATATACCTAATGTTGTATCTGTTGCAATTAGACATGCTGCTACAACTGTTCTTCCAACACCTATTGTTACATCTGTTTTTAACACCTGTTATTACTACACTTAAGACCTGGGGTGGTAAGGAATTCTGAGTTTACACTGTAGGTCTTAATTTCCTGTGGAGCCCCTTCACTTCCTCTCTTGCGTTAATTTTCTTCATTCACTACTTTTACTCTTCATTCTTTCCCTCGTTTTGCTGATATATCTTCTAATTCCTCAGTAAAAATCACCTTGAATATTCCATTCGGTTATTCAGTTACCTCATTCTTTATCAGTTCTTTCCCCTCCTGCTTTTTTTTTTATCCTTATTACATGGTCTTTTACAATGTGGGTTATAGCCTTTTATTGTAATTTTATCAGTTCACACAGAGAAGATATGGATTGTTATGAAGATTGAAGAGAGGTCCTGAGGTGAATGAATAAGGTTATGAAATCACATGTAAACAGCCATCTGAGTGAGTGAGGTCAGGTGATCGCAATATCAGGTGTTGGAAGAATAACTCTTTTGTTAAAATTTCGGAGATTGTGGATCGATCTGAGTTTTGATTAATGTTACTGGTCTCGTGTCTTACAGAAAGGTCCATTAGCGTCACTTCTAATTTAACACATGATACTGCGTCTTTTTTTAAATTGTCTTTTTTCTCTCCCTTATTTTCTTGCAATGTATATCATAACTCTTTTGTACAGTTCCTTATTTTCTGTTTTCCTTCTCTGCTTGTTCTTCCATGCCTCTTTTTTTTTAATCCGTATCTGTGATATCCTTGCAAATTTGTATGTGTATATATACAGTGCTACTCACGGCATTATGCCGCCCCTGCCCTACACGCTTACCAAAACACAAACACATACCATTAAAGATTATAATGTATATATTTGCACACTGAGGTTTTAATACTTGGTACTGTGTCCTTTACGCTTAATCACGTCCCTCAGCCGTGTAGGAAGACTCTCACACAAATTCTTGTCCAGTAAACTTCGTTTCACTATTGACCAGAGGTTCTCAATAGGGTTTAGGTCTGGAGAATTGCCTGGCCAGTCATTAAAGAATCTTACTTCACAGTCCTTAAGCCACTGAACTACAGATTTGGCTGTATGACATGGTGCACCGTCCTGCATAAAAACGCCTCAGGTGAATTGTCACACAACACCAGGTAATTATACTGGTTAATATACTGATTTATGAGAAGTACAATGAGTTTTCCAACACTCTGAGCACTGAACCACCACCAAACCATGAGCGAGTCTGGGTGTTTGGTGGTCCCACAGATGTAGCATGGGTCTAGCGGGTCACTACCTCTGGGCTGGTACACATGTCCCCCACGGTTACAGGTGACGGTGAAGGTTGCTTCATTACTCCCAAGTACTTCCGACCACTGTTGAGGATTCCAATGAAGATATTTCTTTGCATAATCCAGTCTACGTTTCTTCTGTGGCTTGGAGAGGATCGGTTTTTTAACCTGGCGGTGACTACTGTAGCCCAGTTCTGATACACGTCTGTTAACAGTTCTCACAGACACCTCTGAGAGAAGATGTGGGCTCTTTTCTTTCAGTTCTCTAGCAGTTATCTTAGGTGCACTCTCTAACTGCTTCTTTAACGCAGTTAAGGTACGAACAGATGTTTCTTCGAGGGGCCAGACCGAGGTTTGGCAGACGGTAACTCGACACTGCCGACACCGCCACCAGCCTTGAAACGCTGTACCCAGTTCCTCACTGAACGGTCACACACACCAACATTTTCCACTATTTCTTTCGTCTGGTGCGGATGCGAGACAAAAGTGCGACACTTCCTCTCACCACGGCAGCCACGTGAACACTGAGGAGTCACTGTGGAGTGTGGCGACAGGCCGTGACATCATGCTAACGGCTGCTACCTGGCATAATGCACTGACGATGAAAAACCCCCCTATATGGTAGGCCTTCGATTTCCGTCACGGCATTATGCCGGGTGAGCGCCCAGGCCTAATGCCGGGGTTCCGTGGGTTAGAGCATCACGTGTGATTTTCGCTCACCATGAGGTGGGCCAAAACGACATGGGTTCGAATCCTCGGCTAGTCGCAATATTGTTATTGATTAACCCTTAAACTGTCCAAACGTAGATCTACGTTTTTTTTTCAACATTTGAAAGTATGTAAAAAACGTAGAGCTTCTTTTTCTTTTTTTTTACATTTGAAAACGTGTAAAAAAAACTTTGATCTACATTTTTTTGTTATATTTGAAAATATGTTAAAAAAGTAGATCTACTTTTGGAGCACTACGCATGTGAACGTAGATCTGTCTGGACAGTTTAAGGGTTAATACCATTCGCTCGTGGTTACAATAATATATATATGCTGCTCGTGAGGCTAGTACACCAAACGGGGAGTAGAATGGAATTAACTCAAAGGCACCCACACCACCGTATGTCCTCAGATGACGGTAAAACACCTAGCTCTGCTGGGTGCGTCATTCTTGTAGGATTGCGAGGTCTCGTGGGTTAGAGCATCATGTATATATATATATATATATATATATATATATATATATATATATATATATATATATATATATACAGTGGACCCCCGGTTAACGATTTTAATCCGTGCAAGAGGGCTCATCGTTATGCGAAATAATCGTTATGCGAATGAATTTTCCCCATAAGAAATAATGGAAATAAAATTAATCCGTGCAAGACGCCCAAAAGTATGAAAAAAATTTTTTTTTACCACATGAAATGTTAATTTTAATACACACAAACTGAAAAAGGCATGCACAATTACATGACACTTACTTTTATTGAAGATCTGGTGATGATTGATGGGATGGGAGGAGGGGAGAGCATTATCTTCTTACTGTTTAGAAGGGGAATCCCCTTCCATTAGGACTTGAGGTAGCAAGTCCTTTTCTGGGGTTACTTCCCTTCTTCTTTTAATGCCACTAGGACCAGCTTGAGAGTCACTGGACCTCTGTCGCACAACAAATCTGTCCATAGAGCTCTGTACCTCCCGTTCCTTCAAGACTTTCCTAAAATGGGCCATAACATTGTCATTGAAATAGTCACCAGCACGGCTTGCAACAGCTGTGTCAGGGTGATTTTCATCTATAAAGGTTTGCAGTTCAACCCACTGTGCACACATTTCCTTAATCTTTGAAGTAGGCACAATGGATTCCACAACTGGCATAGGCTTCTCAGGGTTAGCCCCAAACCCTTCAAAATCTTTCTTAATTTCCATACTAATTCTCACCCTTTTTACCACAGGGTTGGCACTAGAAGCTTTCTTGGGGCCCATGGTCACTTATTTTCCAGAAACAGCACCGAAAACACTGTAATAATACGAAATATTCCGAGTGTATGCTTGGATGTTACCGCGGAGGCTGGCTGGTAAACAATGGGACGGCCGGCACATGTGAGGGCACATTGGACGCGTCTCGGACGAAAATCGGTAAGCGGGTTTTTAATCGGTATGCGCGGCAAAAATTTTGCGATAAAAGTAATCGTTATGCGGAAAAATCGCTATGTGATGCCATCGTTATGCGGGGGTCCACTGTATACACACACACACACACACACACCTTTTCACTCGATTTAGGAAATCTCTCTGTGTAGTTACCTCTTTCGTAGTGTGAATTTAAGACACTGTTATATGGCGTACCTTTGTTTTTCATGTGGGATGGGTAACCAGCCATCACTTACATATTTTTTTTCACTCTTTCATGATTGCTGATGAGTTATTTCTGTCTCATGAACACGTAAGATAACGGGTAAATCTTGCTAAGTTTTACTTACATTCAGTATACTTATATCGTTACTCTTCTGTTTGTATCTTAATATTTTTAATCCTGTAATATTTCCTCTTCAGCCTAGGAGGCCTGGTCTGAGACCGGGTCGTGGGGAAGATAATCCCCAGAACTACTAACAGATAACAATTTGATGTTATGACCTCCAATGACCAGGTCATTATCAGATGACAAAGGCCTGAATAATGAAACACTTTTCTTATTTCTTCCGACAAACACAGTAATGGAAATATTAGGGTTAAGACCAGACCCAACCTCTCTGGTTTATCCCCTCTTATCCTTGTGGTGTATTCAGCATGTTGCATGATGAAATTTCTCATTACTGCCTCCATCAATTTATCTTTCCACGTTTCTGAATCTCAAGGAGATCCCCATTTTCCCCAGTCTGCTTCCTTGTGGTTAATATCCCATCAGTGGCTGTTGTATTGTTCTGACTGCTCTTGTTTGCCACTTAAAGCATTTTTATAATTGCTTTGTTATTCTTGGTCTTGTGGTTAGTGGAGGATTGTAAATAAACATTATTACCGTAAACTCTCCCGTCTCTTTAGGCTCTAATTGCTTTGTCTGTGATGTCTGTCTCCCTACTGTGTGATAACACTATGAAATATTCCTCTTGTTTATCAGTGTCTGCAACCTTCGTCTATGCTAATGCTATTCTAGCTAAATTTCGGAAATTCTCTCGTTTATTTCTTATCCCTTGTTTGAAATATCTTGCTTCATCAGATTAATGTTTGGTGTAAGCAATAACGGGAAGTCAAGTTTAGTGGTGGAGTTTGCAGAAGATTCTGGGGTCTTGTCTCCTGGCGCGAATGGAGAGGTGGGTCTGTCTGTACTTGGAGTTAAGAGCAGAGCCGAAGTGTTTGTTCTGAAAGTCGTATAGGAAAATTTATGCTGGTAGAAGTTTGGTTGTGGTTGGTGGCATGAGTTTATGAGGAAGAAAGATGAATTGGGAAGGGATGTCGTACGTTCGATTGTGAATTGCATGCATAGGTGCAAGGAGTCGAGGGGATATTAATGAACATGGCGAGTGGTGATGTTGAAGCGGGATTTTGCTCTTTGGAGTGGATGCGAAGTGGCATGTTGAAGAAGAGAGGTGATGTGGTGGAGGATGGTTTTGGTAAGAAAGTTTAGGAGAGAAGAGGGGAGAAAAAGATAGAAAAATGCCTTTTGGTTGAAGTTAGGGATGGAGGACATAGGAGGGTCGTCGTGAATGTGGTGGGAGACGCTGCTGGGTGCTTGTGTCCGCCTGCTCCGTATGATATTGTGTATAATGTTCCTCTCTCATCTGGTTGCTCTTCCAACTCTATTTCCTCTCTCGGTTTTATACTTGGTCTCTAAAAGAAAAAAAAATGTTTGACTTGTCCATTTATTTTCCTTCTTCCTTAATTCTGTTAGATATTTTGTGCCTTAAGACGTCATTATAACTGTGAGGAGGAGGATGTTTCCTGTTTATGAGATCAACAGTCCTTGTGGAAGTGGTTATGTCCCTTATATCATCTGCCCCAATGACTGCGAGAAGTTCAACTCTTTCCCTGCGTCCTTCTTGTCCTAACTTTCCAGATTTCTCCACACTGATCCTTCAATCAGAAAATTTTAACTGATTTTTATTTATTTATTTCTTATAATCTGTATGATCTCGTTCTCCCGTTATATGGCGTCCACCTCATCTGATTGTACATATCCATAAAATACTTGTTTTCTCCTGTCCCCTCCGCTGTCTAGTGCTTTTACCCCCGTAACCTTACGTCCAGGGTTTCCTATTAGACTGGCCAGTCTCCTTCAAATCTTTAATTAATCTCTTCCTAACTAATCCCTTTCAGTTCCGGTTTCGTCGCAGACCTCTGGATCTTTTCGCGATTTTTTTTTTTTTACGTGTTTGATCAAGTGTGAGTACCATGATGGTGCCTCCGGCTTGTCCCATGCCTGTCTGTCTGCAGGAAGTAACAGACTACAATTACAGATGTATATGTTTCAGTAAAATTTACCTCCTCGCTGAACTTAGCAGGACTTTCGCATGTCTCCTGAAGAGAAAGAGAACCAAATATTGTAGTTAATGTTTTTCCGGTCATCTCTCCTACATCTTCAGCAAGGTTTTCAAGACCTCCTTTATCATGTAATTATGCACATCATCTTTAATAGTCCTTGAGATTATCCAGGGTTGGCGTGTACCAATAACGATCATATGACCAAGATTCTTATAATGACTACATGACCTCGCCACAGTAACGACCATATGACCTTTTCCCCTATAACGACCACACGGGTCCGGCCTTCTGTATCGACCAGTGACTCGTGTCCCCAATCTAATGGTCACACAACATTGATTCCTCGATTCTGTAACGACCACATGATCCTCGACCCCGCTTGTCTCACAGATTTTCCTTGTTGACTCAACTAGAGTAAAAGTTTCTTCTCTCTCTCTCTCTCTCTCTCTCTCTCTCTATATATATATATATATATATATATATATATATATATATATATATATATATATCTTGGCTTTGATAAGTTCGACAGTTCTGTCTACGTTTTCAACTCCTGTCTGTGATCACCTTGGGTTAAATCTAATATCTCGATGTTATCCAGTTACCAGTAGTTAGCCAGGGTTGAGGAAGGAAGCCTGAATTAGGATGCTGCAATAGTTGACAATGTTACAGGTAAGCTTATATCAATCAGTGAAACACACACTACATCTTTTGTTATTTACACAGATTTTTGCTAGAGTAATATCCCTTGATAGGATTAATGGTTTGCCCCAATGTTTACAATACTGTAATGCTTGTAATCACAACACACATCTGTGTACCGTCAATTACTGAAAATATTGCTTATACTTTTTTGTTACAGAATATTTGTATAAAATTTTCTCGTGTGGTTGAATGTCAGTATATACACCTTACTGGCACTATCATCGATGGTCTGACTTCCACTCATTGCAGTTTCCTGTTATCATGTTCTAGCAACACGTCTGGGCCTCTCTGATCCTGTGCATCTGTTCTTTACGTACACACACACACACACACACACACACACACACACACACACACACACACACACACACACACACACACACACACACACACACTCCCTGTACACCCTGTGCGTTAGGCCCATATTGGAGCATGAGGCACCACTTTGGAACCCACACCTAGCCAAGCACGTAAAGAAACTAGAGAAAGTGCAAAGGTTTGCAACAAGACTAGTCCCAGAGCTAAGGGGTATGTCCTACGAGGAGACGTTAAGGGAAATCGACCTGACGACACTGGAGGACAGGAGAGATAGGGAGGACATGATAACGACATACAAAATACTGAGAGGAATTGACAAGGTGGACAAAGACAGCAACAAGGGGACACAGTTGGAAGTTGAAGACACAGATGAATCACTGGGATGTTAGGAAGTATTGCTTCAGTCATAGAGTTGTCAGGAAGTCGAATAGTTTGGGAAGCGATATAGTAGAGGTAGGATCCATTCATTGCTTTAAGCAGAGGTATGATAAAGCTCACTGTTCAGGGAGAGTGACCTAGTAGCGACCACTGAAGTGGCGGGGCCAGGAGCTAGGACTCGACCCCTGCAACCTCAACTAGGTGAGTACACACACACACACACACACACACAGGAACTATGGCCAGAAGCTATAACTCGACCCCTGCAACCACAACTAGGTGAGTACACACACACACACACACACACACACACACACACACACAAGGTAACAGAAGTAAGACACGAGAGAGAGGGTTGGGTAGATTGCATTTTCCTAGACTGCAGGAAGGCCTTTGACACAGTTCCCCACAAGAGATTAGTGCAGAAGCTGGAGGATCAGGCACACGTAAAAGGAAGGGCACTGCAATGGATAAGGGAATACCTGACAGGGAGGCAGCAACGAGTCATGGTACGTGAAGAGGTATCACAGTGGGCGCCTGTTACGAGCGGGGTCCCACAGGGGTCAGTTCTAGGACCAGTGCTATTTTTGATATATGTGAACGACATGATGGAAGGAATAGACTCTGAAGTGTCCCTGTTCGCAGATGACGTGAAGTTGATGAGAAGAATTAAATCGGACGAGGATGAGGCAGGACTGCAAAGAGACCTGGAGAGGCTGGACATGTGGTCCAGTAACTGGCTCCTCGAATTCAATCCAGCCAAATGCAAAGTCATGAAGATTGGGGAGGGGCAAAGAAGACCGCAGACAGAATATAGGCTAGGTGGACAAAGACTACAGACCTCACTCAGGGAGAAAGACCTTGGGGTGACCATAACACCGAGCACATCACCGGAGGCACACATCAACCAAATAACCGCTGCAGCATACGGGCGCCTGGCAAACCTGAGAATAGCGTTCCGATACCTTAATAAGGAATCGTTCAAGACACTGTACACTGTGTATGTTAGACCCATACTGGAGTATGCAGCACCAGTCTGGAACCCACACCTGGTCAAGCACGTCAAGAAGTTAGAGAAAGTACAAAGGTTTGCAACAAGGCTAGTCCCAGAGCTCAAGGGAATGTCGTACGAGGAAAGGTTAAGGGAAATCGGACTGACGACACTGGAGGACAGAAGGGTCAGGGGAGACATGATAACGACATACAAGATACTGCGGGGAATAGACAAGGTGGACAGAGATAGGATGTTCCAGAGAGGGGACACAGGGACAAGGGGTCACAACTGGAAGCTGAAGACTCAGACGAGTCACAGGGACGTTAGGAAGTATTTCTTCAGTCATAGAGTTGTAAGCAAGTGGAATAGCCTAGCAAGTGAAGTAGTGGAGGCAGGAACCATACATAGTTTTAAGAAGAGGTATGACAAAGCTCAGGAAGCAGAGAGAGAGAGGATCCAGTAGCGATCAGTGAAGAGGCGGGGCCAGGAGCTGAGTCTCGACCCCTGCAACCACAATTAGGTGAGTACAATTAGGTGAGTACACACACACACACGCGCGCGCGAACCATACCCCGGCCGGGATTGAACCCGCGGTCAGTCTCAAAACTCCAGCCCGTCGCGTTATGCACACACACACACACACGCGCGCACGCACACGCACACGCACACACAGACACACACACACACACACACACACACACACACACACACACACACACACACACGCACACACACACACACACACACACATTCCGATACCTTAGTAAGGAATCATTCAAGACACTGTACACCGTGTATGTCAGGCCCATACTGGAGTATGCAGCACCTGTTTGGAACCCGCACTTGATAAAGCACGTCAAGAAACTAGAGAAAGTACAAAGGTTTGCGACAAGGTTAGTTCCAGAGCTAAGGGGAATGTCCTATGAAGAAAGATTAAGGGAAATCGGCCTGACGACACTGGAGGACAGGAGGGTCAGGGGAGACATGATAACGACATATAAAATACTGCATGGAATAGACAAGGTGGACAAAGACAGGATGTTCCAGGGAGGGGACACAGAAACAAGAGGCCACAATTGGAAGTTGAAGACACAAATGAGTCAGAGAGATAGTAGGAAGTATTTCTTCAGTCATAGAGTTGTAAGGCAGTGGAATAGCCTAGAAAATGACGTAGTGGAGGCAGGAACCATACACAGTTTTAAGACGAGGTTTGATAAAGCTCATGGAGCGGGGAGAGAGAGGGCCTAGTAGCAACCGGTGAAGAGGCGGGGCCAGGAGCTAGGACTCGACCCCTGCAACCACAAATAGGTGAGTACACACACACACACACACACACACACACACATATGCACCAACACGTAAAGGACACTACCAGAGAAAGAGGAGAGGCTGAACCAGCGAGACTGGACCTAATATTCACCTTGGGTAGTGCAGATATTGAAGACATCACATATGAAAGACCCCTCGTGGCCAGTGATCACGTGGTTCTGAGCTTCGAATACATAGAGTAGACAAGGAAGCAGAAAGAGCAGGACGAATGAAGCCAAACTACAAGAGAGGGGACTACACAGGCATGAAGAATTTTTTGCATAGGGTTCAGTGGGACAGAGAACTGGCAGGAGAGTCAGTAAACGAGATGATGGAATATGTGACAACAATATGCAAGGAAGCTGAGGAGAAGTTTGTACCCATGGGTAACAGAAATAACGAGAAGGCCAGGGTGAGCCCTTGGTTCACCCAGAGGTGTAGAGAGGCCAAAACTAAGTGTGCTAGAGAATGGAAGAAGTATAGAAGGCAAAGGGCCCGGGAGAATAAGGAAAGAAGTCGTAGAGCCAAAAATGAATATGCACTGGTAAGAAGGGAGGCCCATCGGCAATACGAAAATGACATAGCAACGAAAGCTAAATCTGACCCGAAGCTGTTGTACAGCCACATCAGGAGGAAAACGACAGCCAAGGACCAGGTAATCAGGCTGAGGAAGGAAGGAGGGGAGATCACAAGAAACGACCGTGAAGTATGTGAGGAGCTCAGCATGATATTCAAAGAAGTGTTCACAGAGGAGACGGAAGGGACTCCAGAAAGGAGGAGAGGTTGGGTACAGCTTCAAGTGTTGGACACAATACATTCAACCGAAGAAGTGAAGAGGCTGCTAAGTGAGCTAGATACCTCAAAGGCGATGGGGCCGGATAATATCTTTCCATGGGTGCAGAGAGAGGGAGCAGAGGCGCTATGTGTACCACTAACAACAATCTTCAACACATCTATAGAAACAGGGCGACTACCTGAGGTATGGAAAACAACAAATTTAGTCCCAATTTTTAAAAAAGGAGACAGACACGAGGCACTAAACTACAGACCAGTGTCACTGACATGTATAGTATGCAAAGTCATGGAGATCATCAGGAGAAGAGTGGTAAAACATCTAGAAAGGAATGAACTTATCAACGACAGCCAGCACGGTTTCAGGGATGTGAAATCCTTTGACACAAACCTACTGGAGTTCTATGATAGGGTGACAGCAGTAAGACAAGAGAGAGAGAGGGGTGGGTAGATTGCATTTTCTTGGACTGTAAGAAGACTCCGAAGTGTCGCTGTTTCCAAATGATGTGAAGTTGATGAGAAGAATTCAATCAGGCGGGGACCAGGCAGAATTACAAAGGGATGTGGACAGGCTTCAGGCCTGGTCCAGCAACTGGCTTCTGGAGTTCAACCCCACCAAGTGCAAAGTTAGGAAGATTGGGGAAGGGCAAGAATGACTGCAGACGGAGTACAGTCTAGGGGGCCAGAGACTGCAAATCTCACTTGAGGAAAAGGACCATAGGGTGATCATAACACCGGGCACATCTGAGGCACACATCAAACTTAAGAACAGCACTCCGACATCTTAATAAGGAATCGTCCAGGACCCTGTACACTGTGTACGTTATGCCCATATTGGAATATGCAGCACCAGTTTGGAACCCACACCTAGCAAGCACGTAAGGAAACTAGATAAAATGCAAAGGTTTGCAACTAGACTGGTCCCGGAGCTAAGGCGTATGTCCTACGAGGTGATGTTAAGAGAAATCGACTTGACGACACTGGAGGACAGGAGAGATAGGGGGATATGATAGCGACATAAAAAAATACTGAGAAGAATCGACTAGGTGGACAGAGACAGGATGTTCCAGAGATGGGACACAACAACAAGGGGTCACAGTACGAAGTTGAAGACTCAGATGAATCATAGGGATGTTAGGAAGTATTTCTTTAGTCACAGTTGTCGGGAAGTGGGATAGTCTGGAAGTGATGTAGTGGAGCCAGGATCCATACATAGCTTTAAATAGAGGCATAACAAAGGTCATGGAGCGGGAGGAGTGACCTAGTAGCGGGGCGGGGCGGGGCCAAGAGCTGTGACTTGACTACTGCAACCAGAACTAGGTGAGTACACACACACACACACACACACACACACACACACACACACAGTTTGGAATCCACACCTGGTCAAGCACGTCAAGAAATTAGAGAAAGTGCAAAGGTTTGCAACAAGACTAGTCCCAGAGCTAAGGGGATTGACCTATGAAGAAAGGTTAAGGGAAATCGGTCTGACGACACTGGAGGACAGGAGGGTCAGGGGAGACATGATAACGACATATAAAATACTGCGAGGAATTGACAAGGTGGACAAAGACAGGATGTTCCAGAGATGGGACACAGGAACAAGGAGTCGCAATTGGAAGCTGAAGACTCTCTATGAGTCAAAGGGATGTTAGGAAGTATTTCTTCAGTCATAGAGTTGTCAGGAAGTGGGATAGCCTAGAAAGCGACATAGTGGAGGCAGGAACCATACATAGTTCTAAGACGAGGTTTGATAAAGCTCATGGAGCAGGGAGAGATATAACCTTGTAGCAAACAGTGAAGAAGGCGGGGTCAGGAGGTGTAAATCGAGCCCTTCAACCACAAATAGGCGAGTACAAACACCAGTTCTCTTCATTTAATACCAGTGCTTTAAATTATACCATTATGAATTTATTCATTTTATTCACGTCAATACATTCCATAGTGTGTTGATGTTGAAAAGTGTGCGTGTGTGGTCTTTAGTACCTGTGCGTATGTCTTCTTAAGTAAGTGTATGTGATATTGAAGAAGTGTGGTTTGCGTCTGTGTGTGTGTGGTCTTGAAGACCGGTGACCTGGGTCTGTGTGTGTGTGTGTGTGTGTGTGGTCTTGAAGACCGGTGGTCTGGGTCTGTGTGTGTGGTCTTGAAGACCGGTGACCTGGATCTGTGTGTGTGATATTGAAGACCGGTGACCTGGGTCTGCGTGTGTGTGGTCTTGAAGACCGGTGGCCTGGGTCTGTGTGTGTGTGTGGTCTTGAAGACCAGTGGTCTGGGTCTGTGTGTGTGGTCTTGAAGACCGGTGACCTGGATCTGTGTGTATGTGTGTGGTCATGTAGACCGGTGGCCTGGGTCTGTGCGTGTGTGTGGTCTTCAAGACGGTGGCCTGGGTCTGTGTGTGTGTGTGTGTGTGTGTGTGTGTGTGTGTGTGGTCTTGAAGCCCGGTGGCCTGGGTCTGTGTGTGTGTGTGTGGTCTTCAAGACCGGTGGCCTGGGTCTGTGTGTGTGTGTGTGTGTGGTCTTCAAGACCGGTGGCCTGGGTCTGTGTGTGTGTGTGTGGTCTTGAAAATCGGTGACCTGGGTCTATGTTTGTGTGGTCTTGAAGACCGGTGGCCCGGGTCTGTGTGTGTGTGTGTGGTTTTGAAAATCGGTGACCTGGGTCTGTCTGTGTGTGTGTGTGGTCTTGAAGACCGGTGGCCTGGGTCTGTGTGTGTGATATTGAAGACCGGTGACCTGGGTCTGTGTGTGTGGTCTTGAAGACCAGTGGCCTGGGTCTGTGTGTGTGTGGTCTTGAAGACCGGTGGCCTGGGTCTGTGTGTGTGTGGTCTTGAAGACCGGTGTTGCAACCCCTGAATGGGTTGCAATGTATATTATTTATATATAATACATGTATATTACCTTTTCATATAATTTTATATTGCTTATATTTGCGATAATAGCTAAATCGTAAATATATAACTTTATATTATTTGACTTAGTTTCCTTTTGTTAGGTAGGATGTAACACATATATTATATGCTCATAGTTCAAGTCTTGATTGTCTAACTACTGTAATTATCGCTTGTGGCTCGTTACTCTGCCGGCTTCTGTTGCTCGGCAACAGCTGTCCACAGAGCTATCACGTGATCGAGGGGGGGGGGTGTTCTCACCTCGCCTGAAGTATTCAGTCTGGTCTAGACTCGCTGGGTGGTTGGACGTATTCCAGAGAAAGTGCCTAAATCTCCCTTATAGGCCCTTGTTGGAAGATCGTCTCTAGCTTTCTTGTAGGTTCTGTGAGAGACTGTTCACAGAACATTGTATAGACTTAGTGATTTTCAACGTTGTACTGAGGTTGTGTGTCGCATAGACACTCTAAACAACTCAGGTCCTGAGCTGTAGCTTCTGACCTAATTTGTACTGGTATCTGTGTACTATCACAGTCGGTGATTTTCTTATGCTGAACTTAGATTCAGTATTATGGGAGTTTGGTGACTTTTGTGGAGGATCTGCTGATGGTCCCTACTTAGTGCCGTTATATTATCTCCTTGTTCCTGATTCTGGGTCGCAGTTGCTTGTTATATTGCTATTGGGCTTAGCATTCTTTTTATTGTTCAAGCAGACTGTTCTTATTGTCAGTTGGTCAAGAAGTTAGTTTATTTGAGGACTTTGTCAGTCACTTGTTAAAGTCTAGTCGAGTCTTGAGACAGTGAACTACTTAGAGCACTTACACACATACACACAAACTTGTACATATTTGTAATATCTTATTAAATGTTAATGTACCAGACGGTACTTAAGACTTATAAATGTGATATGTGCTTTCAGCACAATAATACTGTACACGAGAGAAGTGATTAATATTATTTTGATTACTGTGATTGATTTAATTTAATATGATATACCTCTAGACGATAATTAATAAATTTATTAAATTTTAATTTATCTAGTTAGTAGCCTACCAGTTGTAATCCTGAAGCACTATTGAATCATACTGAATTCTAACGGATAATTGGACAAGGATACTGACTAATTGTTACGAAAACCCAGTAACAGGCTGGATGCTAGAAGGGCAGTCCTTTCTAGTATTCACTGGAGATCTCTAAGCTTTTAGAATCGCGTTTTTTGTAACAACCGGTGGCCTGGGTCTGTGTGTGTGTGTGTGTGTGTGGTCTTGAAGACCGGTGGCCTGGGTCTCTGTTGTATGTTTCATATTTTCACTGTTGCATGGTAAGTATTTTGTTGTCACTGTTGGTTGGTGAGTTTATTATAGTTACTTGATGTTATGATTGGTGATTAACATCGAGAAGTATGTGAGACGTTTCGACCACTATATGAAAGGCAGAATATAAACAGTGGTATACATTAGGTGCTACAAGAGCTGTGACAAGAAGTTCAGTAATGGAACTATTCAGCTTAGGATGTGTTTGATGAACATTTTCGAGATTATGAAGCTGTTTCGAGATAGTTTTAGGAGAGTCTGTTGACAATTTATTGGTTTGTAAGTGATGCTGGTTTTTTTTGTACTTGGTGTGGTAGTATTTATTTGTCTTGTGTATTAATATTCGTTGCATTTATTGTTAATTTTATCCCTTTTTTTTGTGTTGTACATATATTTTTAATAGTTATGTGTGATGAGTGACATGCGCTGTCAAGGTGTTGCGTAAATGTCACAACATTGAGGTCCATGATTCGATTCCTGGTACGGGTGAAAATATTAAGGCGTGTTAAGACACCTTCTGTTCCTGTTAACCTAGCAATGAGTAGGTACCTGGATGTTAGCCGACTGGTTTGGGTCACATTCCGGGGACAAAATTAACCTAATTGCTCGAAATGCTGTACATAACCAGGGGCTTTCTGTATAGTATGTCATTTAGGTCTGTATAAGTTGTATCATGTACTTGTAAAAATAAAGATTAAGAGTAGAGTCCAGATATTCTCTGTTTTTCAGGTCTTGACTCCTTGATGCCAAACTTAGAGTCTTTGAATTTCATATTTGAGTGTGGCGGTGTTATGATGCCGGTATTAAGTCCTCTCCTTGGCGAGCGTATACGTGTTCACTGATGCCTTGTTTGAGGCTTAGACGTTTCCCCTACGTATCGTTTATCCCTTGATTTTGTCGTGGGTTTAATGATGGGTGGTAAGTTATGGTATTAGTCTTGTTGGTGTTTCACAATATGAGTGACTTTTATTCTGGTTTTACACCTGGATGGTACATTTCTGTGAAAGTTTCATTACTATGTGGTATATGTTTCAAGTAATTATTGTGGCTGATGGTTTGATTTTTTCACAGGTTTCGGGGGCGACCATTTCACCTGGGGTAAGGAGCTTGTTGTGCTGTGTAGCCCACCGTCACTGATAACCCACCATCACTAATAACCCACCTTTACACCAAACGCACAGTGTAGCCCACTATCACCGATAACCCACCTTTACACCATACGCACAGTTTAGTCCGTAGCTTCACTGTTCCACAACACTCCTTTGCACGTGTTTCACTTGACAAACGTCATCACTGTTTTCACCCTTACAGGAATTTTTTGTTTACTCCTGAGTGGAGATGAGCACTTTTGTGCTTGTCTTCACTCTCTTGTAAATGCTTATATATCGTGTACCGTAGGCGATATACTGGGAGCATGGATAAAGTAGATGCATCACATCCCCTGCATGATGCATTATCAGGTAGGATACAATAGATACAGTACCCGCAGTAGATGATATCACATAGAGAAAACAGTAGATATATACATTTCGGTCCTAGACTTTGGTCACTCCAACTGGGTAGAAAGACATGAGCTTATATGATCAGAATACCATCTTAGTGGCGGTGAGGTTAGGTGAATGAGAGCTCTTAAATGGTTACAAAATTGGGTAGCTGTAAAATTGGTTAAATAAATATGTGCGCGAAATGGGTTGAATCTGAGAACTTGAAGATTGAGACACTTATGCAACATTTGGGAATCTTTATTGAAGAAACGTTTCGCCACATAGTGGCTTCAGTAGTCCAGTACAAAGCAGAAAGGTGTAAAGAGAGGAGGAGTTTGAGGTAATCAGTCCCTCAGCCTGGAATCGATGTATTCAGTCCATCACTCTTGTAGAAAGTAAAAAAAAAATATATCCGGGGAAGTGGCTTATATGCTGTAGTCAGGTGAGTGGAAACAGGAGGAGGCGGGATCATAGTGGTACCATCCACTAGTTTAAGTAGGTCTTTGTCCGAAGGCTCCACAAGTATTCAAGAATTCCTTGTATCAGGATCCTATGATGTTGCAGTGTCTAACAGATGTGATAAATGGTTTTGAAAACCGACAAGTTGAAGATTGAGACACTTATGCAACATATGGGAATCTTCAAACCATATATCACATCTGTCAGACACTGCAACATCATGGGATCTTAATACAAGGAATTCTTCTACACTTATCCAACCTTTGGACGAAGACCTACTTACACTAGTGGATGGTACCACTGTGAGGCCCGCCTCCTCCTGCTTCCACTCACCTGACTACAGTATATAAGTCACTTCTCCGGCCGTATGCTGTACTTTCTACAAGATTGATTGACTGAAGAAATCGATTTTAGGCTGAGGGACTGATTACCTCAAATTCCTCCTCTCCTTAGACCTTTCTACTAAGTACTGGACTGATGAAGCCACTGTGTGGCGAAACGTTTCTTTAGTAAAGATTCCCGTATGTTGCATAAGTGTCTCAATCTTAAACTTTTCGGTTTTCAAAACCATTTATCAATTCCCAGGACTTAACTAGTAAGGGACCGCAGCATGCCTACTGGCTCTTACCAGGCAAGTTTTCGGATTCAGCCCTTTTCGTTCACATATTTATTTGTTTAACGAATTTCATAGCTACCCAAGATCTCTGAGTCACCTAACTCTACTTACACTCAGCTGCTGTTCTCACTATATAAGCTCATGCCTTTCTAACCATAGGTTTATTTGGTGTTACCAAAGTTCAGAACAGAAACGCTTCCAATAAAATGTTCTGGTTTTTGCAATTTGTGTTTTTTCCCATTAACCTGTCGGTATCACATTCATTGTTTACCAGTAGCCAAATACAACCTGTCATTACCTTACTACGTTAATCTTTTACGTGATACTCTACGTCAGTTTTTTGACGGTTCCAGTAAACTCGGAAATACTTTTTTTTTTTTTTTACATTAATCAAGCTTAGATTACATAAACAAGGAAATATTTAAAAAAATAACTCGCTCATTTGAGAGCAACTTTAGATAACGTTTGTTTCGTCGTGGACCATTATCGAGTCAACTGAATGAAAACATTGGGAGAAGAACAGAAGACAACTCGGAAAACAAATTAAAATTAAAATGCCTGCGATACGTCTGACAGAGGTGGCCCAGGGTAACCAAGAAACGTTCGAAAATGCACGATTAACACAGGTGGTCCGAGAATGGGTTGATATGTAATAAAGATGTGACAAGAATACTAATGTTTTATGTATCTTGGATAACCACACGATAAATTCGCCACACGCTACAAAAATTGAGAAAGCTTAACTAATACGACTAAGATATTTCGCTCATAAGGAAATTGACATTGGACACAATATACATGGAGAGCAAACTCGGTGGATGTACAGGTAACTTTAAGACTGAGGGGAGTGGGTGAGGGTAGATGAGCAGGGAAGAGTTTATCTGGTTTCACCTTGAAGAAATGTGACATATGTACAGTCGTCTATGTTTTAATTATCTGGTAGAAATGGTGAAAGAAATGGAGGAGTGAGTAACAGGAAACTAGACTTCAGAAGGGAAAACTATGATGGCAAATAGAAATTTCCCAAGAGGTGCAGTGGGAAAGGGAATTGGAAGGCAGAGCGGTGAAAAAGAAGACGGGGGTAATCATAGTGCCAAGAGGCGGAGGAAAGGCTCATGCCGAGATTAAACAAAAAATAAGAAAGCAGAGAGTCCATGGTTCAGCCAGGAATGCATAGAAGCCGAGGGGCGTGTAAGCGGACTTACAAAAGAAATATAGAGCACACAGAACGGAGAAAAAAGACAAATAGGAGAGCTAAGAGCAGATATGCAAGGATAAGAAGGACATATGAAAATTATATATCATCAAATGCTAAAACTTACCTGAAGTCGCTCCATAGCAACACGAAAAATGTGATAATAGTGAAGAAGCAAAATTAATGGATGTAACAATGAAGAAATATGTCAGTATATACAGGTAAGTCGCTCCACAGCAAAATATAAAAAAATAATAATGCAGAAATAAGTTATAAGGATAAAGGATAGAGGGGACCTAGGGGGTGGGGATGATGGAGAAACCTGTCAAGAGCTTAGCAAAGATTCAGGAAGGTTTTCGCCGAAGAAATCACGAAGTTACCTGAAAGTGCAGAAACTAAGACAGACCAACAAGGGCTAGAAACTATCAGAGCAACAAAAGTGATAAGACTACTACAAGAGTCTAATGTAACAAAATTAATAAAACCAGACAACATATCTCCATATGTAGTGAGGGGAGAAGTTGTAGGAGGAGAATAACTAACAACCTAGTGGCTGGTAAAACCCTTGTGGCATGCCACATACACCATACATAGTTGGCAGTGTTGGAGCTGCCAGGTGTGTGTTCTTAATAATTAAATTCACACCAGCCGGGGAGAGTTAACATTAACACATCACAGATTAATCATACTCAAGCTGTGACTACTGATAAATCCAGTGAGAGATTGCTCTCGCTCATCTAGTTGTGATTAGTGATAACCCAGGTTAGGGATTTCTTTAATTCATCTAGGTGTGATTAGTGATAACTCCAGTGAGGAATTTCTTTTCCCTTTTCTAATGTAATCTTGAATTTATGAAGGTTAAATGCTCACATTTAGGTTTGATGCTACCATTTGGAACTAATTAGTATCTGTTCCCATCATATTAATTGTACCTGTAAATACTACCCCCTGTAATGCACCTGTAGCCACACCTGTATGGTACCACTAGCTCCACCTGTACTGCACCTACTCCTACCACTGCATTGCACTTTGAACAAGCACACCTGTACTGCGTCTGTCTAATTAAAATCCTAAGCATATAATAATAATGAAGTTTTAGGAATAAAATTAAGTATAGAATATAGAATTCTATAAGAATTTAGACATAAAAGCACTAGTTATGGAAGTTGTCATTAGATAAGTAAAAGTTAGAAAGAAATGTTCACACTTGCAACGAGGGTATTGAAAAACATTACCCACGATAATGTTTCTCTCGGAGAACTTACTAGTAAAATACGGAAAAGGAACAAATAAAGGCATACACACATGGGGTAATAAATATTGTAAAGTTGTTAAAATTTAAAAAAAAAGACAATAGTAAAGATGAGATTGATAAAATCAAACAAAATTGATAAACACAAACAGAAGATGAAATGAAGGAGACAGTGCCACACGACAATGAAACAATCTGAGGAAATATTGAGAGAGAAACTGTCTTACTCAAAACAAAGCTGAATCTGTCACAGAAATAACCGTAAGATATTCAGTATGTAAATACTATGCCAGGGGATTATGCAGATATGGAAGCTAAAGAAAACCAAAAGCAAATAAACAGCTACTCTTACGTTTCGATAAAGAAAGTTGGAATTTTCAAAATGTGAGGTACAATATGTCACGTTACTAAAGAAAATTTTAATATAAGATGCCCAGACTTCTATATAAAAAAAACCACAGAACAACAAATATAAAAGATAAATAATAGAGAGCAACTACCCAAGTGTCACAGTCGTCTAGACTTGCTAATACGCTAGATTTAATTAAGACGAACAGTGAAGGACTAATTCAAGATATCATGATCGCAAATACAATTTATTCAGATCAAAACGTAAATTAAGTTTGGACAAGCTTACCTTACTAGTTTACAACAAAAATATGCGTCCAATATAAGGTATTGAGTTGGACTGTGTTGTAGCTATGTTACATACCCTGAGAAACCCTTATGGAAACAAACACAATAGCAAGCAAAGCCTGTATGAAACATGTTTTACTGAGAAAGATTAAGAACTTGTTGAGCATAGGAAGAGAACACAAACGACTTTACAGAAGACATCAAATAACAAAGGAAATAAATCTTACACAAGGAAATGTCCGAAATAAGAGAAACCTAAAATACTCAAACGGAGAAAATTCAATAGGAACTATGTGCTAACTAAAGAATCTGTAACTCAATTGGCTCCTTATACGAGGTAAATGTACTGAGCACGACGAAGAAATAAACGAAATCCTGAAAAAAATATGCGATGAATCCATGTTGGCAACTCGAGAGGAAAGGACCCAGATTACATATCCTACAGACTCAGACAAGAACCTGTCATAATAATTCACTCGGCGCCAGCTCTAGCTAGACTCTTGGAATGACAGTTATATAACATAATGTAAAGCATAAAGTCTGGCGCTTAGCGTACATTGGAAGAAAGTTGAAACTTAGGAGATATTGCAGAAGCTCTATAGTCAGCGAACACTGCTTCACTTAACAAAGGAGGTAGAACAGTGACGAAACATCTATAGGTCAGAACTTAGTACTAATATAACGCACCTTGAACATTTTTACAGGGTTTCAAGATGGCAGATTACCAATTTTATGGAAAGTTAAGAATTTTACCACCTAGGCCATGACTTTAGAGCAACATGAGCCCGCTTGTCACAACTTACACCGCCAAGACTATGAAAATGCGTAAAAAGAAAATCAAAATGCAAGCTTTTACACAGATTTTTGCAAAGCCATTTGACAATTGTGACCATGAAGTTATAGCTTATAAAATAAGGTCGAAAGGTTTATCAGAATTTTTTTTTTTTTCAAATTCAAAACAAATGGACCACAAAAAGTTCCAGTCAGGCAAACAAATTCCGTTCATAATGTTGAAAATTCAGCACCTTAATTCACGGTCCTGCATGTGTGTCGTTTCTCATTTTCACAGCAGACCCAAATAACAACAGAGTACGAATTCGTATAATTTTTTTCAGAAAATACCAAAATAAAGTTGAAACTTGCCTCAGGTGAAGACACGAGAGAAGTAAAGATATCAACAAAGCTTTCCAGTGAAGTAAGGAAAACAACGTGATGTTTAATGATGACAAAGTTCAATTCTTTTATACGAAATGAACGAAGACGTCAGAAAACACCGGATAAATACAAACAAACTTTTTGACAGCAGAAAAAAAACCGGCGAAAGACCTAGGAATAATATCAAATGAGCCGGAGTTTACAGCATACAAGAACACAATAATGGAAGCGGATCAAAGGCCAGGAAAATTACGGGTTGGTTAATGAGAACTTTGAAAAGAAAAGTCTCTCCACTGATGATACTCTTCAAAGCAGTTGTGCCCTTTTGCTTATATTACTGTTTTGTCCTCACATCTTCCTTCAAAGCTGGTGAGATATTAAAATTAGAATGTATACAAAGATAATTTACAGATTATATAAGACTCCGTAAAATATTTAAACAGTTACGACTGGTTCAAAACATGTAGAATGTTCACTCGATAACGTAGGTAACCTGTGTATCATAACACAGGTGCACTTGTGTTGCACCTGTGGTCATAAATGTACATACGTACATGTGAAGCTGCATCTACACGACAGGATATGTGCACCAGTAATTAACATTGTCCCTGAGTGCACACTCCCTGTATGCACCCTGTGTTTGTGTGCACACTGTCCCTGTGTATACGCTGTGTCCCTGTGTGCACAATATGTCCCTGTGTGTATACTGTTCCTGTGTGCATACTTGCTACGTGAACACTGTTTCTGTGTGCACATCATGTCCTAATGTGTACACTGTCCCTGTGTGCACGCTATGCCTATATGCACACTATGTCCCTATGTGCAAGTGTGTGTGTGTACACTATTTCTGTGTGCACACTATCTTCCCGGTATGCACACTGTGTCCATGTGTGCTCATTGGGTGTATGTGTGTGTGTGTGTGTGTGTGTGTATGTTTTTATGTATGTGTGTGTGTGTAGTGTCCCTGTGTGTACATTGTGTCCCTATGTGTACACTGAGTGCACACTCCGTGTCCCTGTGTATACTATATCCTTGTGTGCACACTGTGTTCCTGTGTGCACACTGTCCCTGTGTGCACACTGTCCCTGTGTGCACACGGTCCCTGTGTGTTCACTGTCCCTGTGTGCACGCTGTCCTTGTGTTCATGCTGTGTTCCCGTGTGCACACAACGTCCATTGGTATGCACTACGTCACAGTGTGCACGCTGTGTTCCTGTGTGCGCATTGTCCCTATGTACACTGTGCCCCTGTGTGCACACTGTCCCTGTGTGCACGCTCTGCCCTTGTGTACACATTAGTTATGCACACTGTGTTCCTGTGTGTACACTGTCCGTATGTGCATACTATGTCCTTTTGTGTACATGTTTGTACATGTATGTACATGTTATGCATGTGTTGTCTGTGTCGGCAGTGTGACCTTGAATGATGTACATACCTGGAGAAGGTTTCGAGGATCAACGACCCCCGCGGCCCGGTCTGTGACCAGGCTTCGTGGTGGATCAGAGTCTGATCAACCAGTGCACAAGTTTAAAGTTGTGTGCGAAGTTGGCGGTTTAGGAAAGATGTGGAGGAAGGAGTAAGTGTGGGATCCAGAGAGTAGGAGCAGGTCAGACTGAGAGGGGTAGGAGCAGGTCAGACTGAGATAGATAGGATCCCACACGGTACGAGCACGTTTCCCACTCAGTACTCTGCCCATAGTCTCCAGCAGAGCCTCAAACACTCTCACAGAGCTTCCAGCACTTTCGTCCAGCCTGAGTACTGCCCTCTGTCAGTCCGCTGCCCAGAGCTCTGCACACAGGCAAGAGCTCTGTCCAAATGCCTCCTCTTAACTGTTTCCTTGGGCTTATATGGGCCTCTATTCACCCCATCCCGCTATTAACTCCAAGTTTCGGGGGTGACCTACCATGGGGGCGCACCACGTGTGCTTCTCCAAAGTCATTAACAGGTACTCCTTAATGTCGTCTCCAACAAAAGACCTGAGAGTCCAGGTGGTCTCCCATGAGATAACACACCCTCGTCTCGTGGCAGATTAGCACATTGCTAGGCAGGTCATGCTGTGACCTCACGAGAAATAAATGACTTATATCACAGACTGAGAGGGGTAGGAGCGGGTCGGACTGAGAAGGATAGGAGCAGATCAGATTGAGAGGGGTAGGACCAGGTCAGATTGAAAAGGGTAGGAGCGAGTAGGACTAAGAGGGGTACGAGCGAGTCGGACTGAGAGGGGTAGGAGCGGGTCAGACTGAGAGGGGGTAAGAACTGGTCAGACTGAGAGCGGGTAAGAGCTGGTCAGACTGAGAAGGGTTAGGAGCTGGTCAAACTGAGAGGGGTTAGGAGCTGGTCAGGCAGAGAAGGGTTAGTTGTTGTTCAGACTGAGAGGGGGTAAGAGCTGGTCAAACTGAGAGGGGTTAGGAGCTGGTCACACTGAGAGGGGGTAAGAGCTGGTCAGACTTAGAAGGGGTAAGAGCTGGCCAGACTGAGAGGGGGTAAGAGATGGTCAGACTAAGAGGGGGTAGCAGCTAGTCAGATGGAGAGGGGATAAGAGCTGGTCAGACTTAGAAGGGGTAAGGCTGGTCAGACTGAGAGGGTGTAAGAGCTGGTCAAACTGAGAGGGGGTAAGGCTGGTCAGACTGAGAGGGGTTAGGAGCTGGTCAGGCTGAGAGGGGGTAAGAGCTGGCCAGACTGAGAGGGGGTAAGGCTGGTCAGACTGAGAGGGGGTAAGAGCTGGTCAGACTGAGAGGGGTTAGGAGCTGGTCAGACAGAATGAGTAAGAGCTGGTCAGGCTGAGAGGGGGTAAGAGCTGGCCAGACTGAGAGGGGGTAAGGCTGGTCAGACTGAGAGGGGGTAAGAGCTGTTCAGACTGAGAGGGGGTAAGAGCTGGCCAGACTTGAGAGGGGGTAAGAGCTGATCAGACTGAGAGGGAATAAGAACTGGTCAACTGAGAGGGGTTAGGAGCTGGTCAGACTGAGAGGGGGTAAGAGCTGGTCAGACTGAGAACGGTTAGAAGCTGGTCAGACTGAGAGGGAGTAAGAGCTTGTCAGGCTGAGAGGGGGTAAGGGCTGGTCAGACTGAGAGGGGGTAAGAGCTGGTCAGACAGAGGGGGGGTAGGAGCTGGTCAGACTGAGAGGGGGTAAGAGCTGGTCAGACTGAGAGGGGTTAGGAGCTGGTCAGACTGAGAGGGGGTAAGAGCTAGTCAGACTTAGAAAGGGTAAGAGCTGGTCAGACTGAGAGGAGGTAAGAGCTGGTCAGACTGAAAGGGGGTAAGAGCTGGTCAGACTGAGAGGGGTTAGGAGCTAGTCCGACTGAGAGGGGGTAAGAGCTGGTCAGACTGCGAGGGGTTAGAAGCTGGTCAGACTGAGAGGGAGTAAGAGCTGGTCAGGCTGAGAGGGGGTAAGAGCTGGTCAGACTGAGAGGGGGTAAGAGCTGGTCAGACTGAGAGGGGGGTAAGAGCTGGTCAGACTGAGAGGGGGTAAGAGCTGGTCGGACTGAGAGGGGTTAGGAGCTGGTCAGACTGAGAGGGGGTAAGAGCTGGCTAGACAGAGGGGGTAAAAGCTGTTCAGACTTAGAAGGGGTAAGAGCTAGTCAGACTGAGAGGGGATAAGATCTGGCCAGACTGAGAGGGGTAAGAGCTAGTCAGACTGAGAGGGGTTAGGAGCTGGTCAGACTGAGAGGGGTTAGGAGCTGGTCAGACTGAGAGGGGTTAGGAGCTGGTCAGACTGAGAGGGGGTAAGAGCTGGTCAGACTGAGAGGGGGTAAGAGCTGATCAGACTGAGAGGGGGTAAAAGCTGGTCAGGCTGAGAGGGGTTAGGAGCTGGTCAGATTGAGAGGGAGTAAGAGCTGGTCAGGCTGAGAGGGGTTAGGAGCTGGCCAGACTGAGAGGGGCTAAGAGCTGGTCAGACTGAGAGGGGATAAGAGCTGGTCAGATTGAGAGGGGACAAGAGCTGGTCAGACTTAGAAGGGGTAAGAGCTGGTCAGATTGAGAGGGGGTAAGAGCTGGTCAGACTAAGAGGGGGTAAGAGCTGGTCAGGCTGAGAGGGGTTAGGAGCTGGTCAGATTGAGAGGGAGTAAGAGCTGGTCAGGCTGAGAGGGAGTAAGAGCTGGTCAGACTGAGAGGGGATAAGAGCTGGTCGGACTGATAGGGGTTAGGAGCTGGTCAGACTGAGAGAGAGTAAAAGCTGGTCAGGCTGAGAGGGGGTAAGAGCTGGTCAGACTGAGAGGGGTTAGGAGCTGGTCAGACTGAGAGGGGGTAAGAGCTCGTCAGACTGAGAGGGGGTAAGAGCTGGTCAGACTGAGAGGGGTTAGGAGCTTGTCAGACTGAGAGGGGGTAAGTGCTGGTCAGACTGAGAGGGGTTAGGAGCTTGTCAGACTGAGAGGGCGTAAGAGCTGGTCAGACTGACATGGAACAAGAGCTTGTCAGACAGGGGGTAAGAGCTGGTCAGATTAAAAGAGGACAAGAGTTGGCCAGACTGAGAGGGGTTAGGAGCTGGTCAGATTGAGAGGGGGTAAGAGCTGGTCAGACTGAGAGGGGTTAGGAGCTGGTCAGACTGAGAGGGGGTAAGAGCTGGTCAGACTGAGAAGGGTTAGGAGCTTGTCAGACTGAGAGGGGGTAAGTGCTGGTCAGACTGAGAGGGGTTAGGAGCTTGTCAGACTGAGAGGGCGTAAGAGCTGGTCAGACTGACAGGGAACAAGAGCTTGTCAGACAGGGGGTAAGAGCTGGTCAGATTAAAAGGGGACAAGAGCTGGCCAGACTGAGAGGGGTTAGGAGCTGGTCAGATTGAGAGGGAACAAGAGCTGGTCAGACTGAGAGGGGTAAGAGCTGGTCAGATTGAAAGGGGACAAGAGCTGGTCAGATTGAAAGGGGACAAGAGCTTGTCAGACTGAGAGGGGGTAAGAGCTGGTCGGATTGAGAGGGGACAAGAGCTGGTCAGACTGAGAGGGGGTAAGAGGTGGTCAAACTGAGAGGGAACAAGAGCTGGTCAGACTGAGAGGGGGTAAGAGGTGGTCAAACTGAGAGGGAACAAGAGCTGGTCAGACTGAGAGGGGATGAAAGTTTTCAGTATCAACAATCATGGAATTAACTTGGCCAAAATAAACTGTAAACTATCAGACATTCACTGGAAAATGGACCTAAGCGCCGTAAATCCACAGAGAAAGCTTATAAAAGCATCATCAAAGAGAATGAAGAAGAATGTTCAGGAGAAGGGAAGGTTATTGAACCGCTTAATAACAAGAATATCGCAGCGAAACAAGAAAATGTGAATCATGAGATTACTGACATAGAGCACAAACTGAAACATCGGTACTAGACAGAAGAATCACTAAATGGAACTAATGGAAGTCCAGGAAATTGCGAGAAACCTAACTTTTTTACCAATACGGAACTCAATTTATGAACCACTTGTCGAGTTAGTCCATTACTCAAAGGTAGTTCATACATTGATTGCAGAAAAAGAAATGAATGAAATCCCAAAGGACCCGTTTAAGTCAGTGCTTTGATTAGCGATGAATGCAGAAAAAAAAATTCATTAGCCCGGCCGGCCCTACAAATTATATATATGTGATTTAAGAACTAATCCCACGGCATTCAACAAAGATAAATGTCATGTCCACCAACGCTGCACCAGGCCTGGATTCATGGAGTTTCATAGTTTTAAAGTGTAAAATACTGTTACCACGACTCACGAAATCGTAATGACACGATTGCAAACAAACCATACCACGCGACGGTCTGGAGTTTTGAGAGACTCTGACCGCGGGTTCAATCCCGCCCGTGGTATGGTTTACTGTTACCACGAGCACCCAGTATTCTCTTGAGAAAGAGATTCGATACACGTGAAATAAGTATTCCCTGGAGAATTAGATTAGTTACAGGTAAAATACCAAAAGACTTTAACTCATTTTTACAGGGGTAGCAGAGCTGGCAAAAAAATTACGTTCTTGTTGCACTAAGATCACACATCATCATTGTCTTTGAAAGAGTGATGAGCCAACGAATTACAATCTGTATGGAAGAATTTGGTCTATACAGTGCAAACCATCATAGATTTAGATAAACCTGGAAGATCATGGTATCCACGGAGGGACTTGAAAGGAAATAAAAATGCAGATGTCTACGCAGATTTTGAGAATGAGTTTTATAAATGTGATCATGGCGTGATACTATATGAAATGAGGTCCATTGGTATAACGGGAAAAGTAGAGCAGATGGATATTCAGTTTGCTGACAAATAGAACACTTAGTAGTGGCAAACAGAACAAACCCAGCTTTAACAGTATGAAAATCTCACTGCTCCAAGGCACGGTCATGGTACCTTTGCTGTTCTCATCCTCATATCAGATATTAGATAAAACAATCTGCACAACTTTATAGCTTCATCGCAAAAAGGTTTAAGGATATAACCAAAGCCTTTCAGTGGACAGTAGAAAATAACATGGTTTTCACTGGTGACAAATTCCAGTTGCTCAGATATGAAAAAAGAAGGAACTCAAAAAGGACACGGTATACAAAATACAGGAAGACCATCAGATGGAGCACAGTAAGACTGAGTGTTGTGAAAACTAGGCAGAGTTGTCAGGGTGGTTAATAAGAACTTCTGAAAAACAGAGAAATATTGCCAGTGGTGACGCTCTTCAACTCGCTTGTGATTTTTTGACTGGAGTTCTGTTTTGTGTTGTTGCCACCATTCAGGGCAGAAGAGATATCAAAGCTGGAACAGATACAGAGATAGTTTGCAACCAGAATAGAGCCAGTAAAGCAGTTAAATTTTGGAGAAAACCTTAAAGTTCTGAAAATGTTCCCCCTCTGGAAGAGAGAGAGAGAGAGGTACATGAATATGTATATACATCGAAGATATTTGGACCTAGTCCGAAACCTACACACTACCATAACAATGTACTGGAGCGAGAGAGATGGGAGGAAATGTAAAATATACCCGCTAAAAGGTAGGGCCACCGTGGTCATAATAAACGAACACTATATCCACATTTGTGGGCCTAGACTGTTTCTTACTATACCAGATGAGATGAGAAACTGCCGAAATGAGTGTAGAGGTTTTCAAGAGGAAACTCAATAATTACCTCCGCCAAGTGCCGGATATATCATGCTATGATGGGTATGTGGGCCAGCGGGTCATCAGTAACAACAACCTGGATGACCAAGCAAGCACCAGACAAACCTGGCCCATGGCTAGGTTGCTGGAGTAGGGAAACTCTTGACACTGGTCACAGGTATATCACAAGGCTTGGAATAATTGTAACTGAACTTGAATTTCGCTATTATAATATTTTGTCAGTATTAATTTTGTCAGTAATTGAACTTTTAGGTTTAAAAGCAATTGTAATTATTGTTAAACTTATACCTGCTTAAAATACATCATAAAACTGCAGTACTATGATGGGATAATAACAAAATTTTATATTCTACATGAAGGAGTAATCCAATGTGTGATGGGGATTTTTATAATTAAGTTGATTTTTTTTTTTTTTTGTAATATTTTATGAAGTTTCGTATAAGCAAAGGGCAAGGAAGGGCAGTGGAAGAGCACCAGGATGATGCACATAAGAAAATGATTGAAACAGCTACTGGAACTTCATGACTCACGAAATTGTAATAACACGATTGCAAACAAAACACTGCGATCTGTAGCCAGCTAGCCGAGTAGGTTACACACTGGTCTGGAGTTTTACGACTCACTCGCTGTGGGTTCCACCCTTACCCGTTCCGTGGTTTTTTTTTTTTTCAGCTACTGGAAGTGACAGCAGGACACAGAAGTAATGTCATATTTCAAGAGTAAGACAGAGAAGTTGGTGAAGTTCCGCCTGTGACAATCTGCCACTAAATATTGTGGAGAGTTCTGATTTCTAATCTCTTCTAGAAGCAGAACTGAAATTTGAGGCTCTTGCACGGTCAACAGTTTGAAACGTATTTCCAGCACACGCACAAAAAACGGAGACTGCAATGAAAGAAGAACTCCAATATCTCAGCCGAATTTACATAACGTTCGATCTAAGGACCAATCGCACGATGATGTCATCTTCTGGGCAGCAATTCACTTAATAAACAAGTACTGGGAACTGAAATCAAAGAGCTCTTGCTCGTGAAGTATTTGAAAAGAGACATACTACCTTCACCATAATGCTTAGCAACTACTTATGGATAAGTTGGTTGACCATTATACTATCAACGGTAAAGAAAGTTGTAACAGACAATGCCTCCTCAATAATTAAAGACTTTTGATAGGTATCTCCCTGGTTTACACGTCGCTGAAC